>NC_064601.1:92265976-92558476 GCF_943734735.2 Anopheles gambiae
GGAAACTGATAAGGGATTAGCATTGGTGGGGCGCGTTTGGCGCTAGTTTGCTGCTGTTTCAATGTCATGTGTGCGCCCCAGGGGTGGCGAGATTGGCAGAGCCCTAAACCTCCAATCAAGAAATCAATCTCTCTGCCTCTGTCGGTCGGAGCAATCAATCTACGTTGTGTGGTTTGCTGAGTTAAATTTTGGATGCTCCAATTCCTGGGCAAATTCTTGGAATTTATAAGTTCGTTACCGGTAATAATTGCACTTCACTCGTTTAATTTAACCAGCAAATGGAAGATCATCGTGGACTTGGAGCATCTAGTTTGCATTTGCTATTACTGTTCAGTCTATTAGGGGTTGAGATACTTCAAGAAATTTGGAGACTACCAATACCAATATCTTGACTAGATGTAGCTCGAAACTGAAGTAGAGTTTGATTTAATTGCTGAAGTCCACTTATAACAGACAAAAAGACGAAAAGTCATAGAAATAGAGTGTGCGAGTGTCCAATCAAGCTCAAGCAATCAGACAAAACATGTGAACCTCTGTGTCATATTGAACCAAAATGTCGTCTCTTTAGACATCAAAGAAGTTACGCAGATATTCAACATTATTCAAGCAAGTAGTTGTCATGCTGCATACCAGTTGTCCCAACCATGATCTAATTTCAAGATCTATGTCTTATTGGAAGTTACATCAAAGTTGTCTTTACTTCCCGATGACGCATTGCCTAGTTCCCATTAGTTGGGAAAGACTTCTTGGGTAAATATGACACCCTACTGCTCCAGTAACTTCCATTACGGTCGCCCAGCAACGCATCCTTCACAGCCCAGAAGAACAAATTCATCCAATTGTTTGGAGGCGCATTATTGATTTATTGTTTTAATTACACTCAGTTACGGCTCGGGTACAGAAAGTTCAAGATAAAAGTGATCAATCTGTTCCCGCTTGACTTTATCTCCTACAGCGCCGCGTCCATTACAGTCATTATACGGGGTACTGTGCGCTCTTTACTTATGACGCTATCAAATTACGCTTTTTTCTCTCTGTCGTCTCAGAATCGGCAAACGACGCAAATGGGAGGCTTTGTTTGTTTTATTCCAATTTCCTTCTGAATCTAATCTTCTCCTGCGTAATGAATCTTCCCAATGCAACACGGCAGCAGCATGACGTCACCGAAATAGCCAACAGCGTCCGATAAACTGTGCCAAATAGTCGACCCTTTGGGAAGATTCCCCACGGCAAGACGGTGGTGTCCCGCGCGTTGTTTAACAAATCGAGCCAGAGATGGCAGAAACAGCAAACAGACACACACACACACACACAAAACCCCCGAGGGCAACCTTAAAAATAGCGCCGGATCGATCGATTCCTTATTGGCCTTCTCATGCTCCTGCCCGCACCCCGGGCCGGGCCTTTGCGGAAATTGTAAGGTGAAGGTTGCACGCTTCCAGAGAGAAACGGGGAATCAGCAATCGAGACACACACGGTGGCGCTGATAACAGAGTGAGGTACTCATCTTATTTCCTTCGCGCCGACAAACCGCTGATGTGAATGTTTTTTTTTCTTTCGGACAAAGAGCAAGACAAGACGAATCGCGCGACTGATTGAGAAATTGGGACACGGCCCCAACGACGGCCTCTTTGTGGCACAGGGTGTGGGGTACAAAGGTGTACACAGTACAGCGCCCGATCGGACGTCACAGCCTGCCGAGAATGAGGTTACCTTCCAGCTGTCAGTTCACGCGCGCGCTTTATGGACGCACACATTCCCGTGTGTGTGTCGCTTTAAAAAACTAAGTGCTAAGTGGGCCTTGAAATACTTTCTGCGCTCAGCATCAACTGCTTCAATTCACACACGCTCACGGTGCGTCACGGTGGCAGTGTTGGCGAGTGTCAGATGGTTGGAATTTTGGTTTGAATTCTTGATGTCATTTAAGGTCCAGCTTTGGTCCCAGCAACAAAATACCTTCCTTTACCACACCTGTTTAACCAGCAAATGGTTATCGGAAATGTTCCTTCTATCGATGGGTTAGTTTCACACCTATTATTTAGGTAGAGAGAGGCGGAGACACACCTTGTCGATCTACTCCTAACGAGACATTTCCAAAATAGACGAAAAGAAATATACTTTACTTCCAAGTAACTTTGTGCCTCAAGAATAGAACTGTGATTAAACATTGAAATGAATGTTTGAGGTGCTAAGTATAACCTAGATCGAAGTGAGAATGTTGGCCCCATTTAATAGACATGCGTCTCTCCGAATCGTAAACCCTCCATCATATTTACCGTCCTGCCTCTGGCTGTGCTCTGGTTTGATAACGCGACTTCAGGGTGTGGCGACTACCGAGGGTCTGGTGTTAATTAAACGTATGTGCAACGGAGTTCCTGCATCTGGAGGGTGAAGCTTGGGGGGAAGGGAAGGTTTGTTTGATAAATGATATGTCACCGCGGCAAGATATCACCTGCGGAAGTGTCAGCGAGAGTGAAAATGAACGTTCTCAAGTGGAGAAAGAAGCAGGTAACAACTAAACTCAAAATAGACCTGCCCCGTTGGTATCGGTCCCAGAGCACCTTACGACCCTGTTGGGAAGGGGAACTTGCCCCCTTTGTATGCGTCGGTGACACATCGGCGCGTTCCAGTGAAAGCTATCGCCTCCCGACATTTTATTGAACGTGCGATAATTTTTGGCAACCCTTTTTTTGGCTGCCCCCAGCGCGGTCACGCCTGCCGTAACTGAAACCTCCGTCGTCCGTCCCTTTTCCCTACAAGCTATGTTTATCAATAGAGGGGATAAGGGGGAAGCACAGTGTGAGTTCCGCCACTCCCCTTTTGCCGTGTTGTTGGTGGCGGATGCATTCCCGACACAATGTTGCTTTTTATTGAGATATTCTAAGGTACGCTCGACGCGCGAAGCGTGTTTGATAACCGCAAAACGAATCAATTCGTGTGTTTGAATGTGTGTGGGGACGACAATTTGTGGTTTGTCTAATTATTCATTCCGCGTAGTTCGGAACAGGTAATTGAGATTTCTATTTCTGAGCCTAAGGAAGAGGCCTCTCCCACACACACACGCGCACTCGACGCCAATTCTACGGAGGAGATCACGTTTCACGTTGTTTGAATGGGGTTAGGAAGTTCCAGCGAATTAATGAGTGTTCAACGTGATCTTTGTAATATCTTACTCTCTCTCTGTCTTTGTCTCTGTCTCTATCTTTCTCTGTTCCTCATGCCACCCATAACTCCCACCTTGATTGCGCGATGATAGCAAAAAAAAAACGAACGCCACTCACAAATGAGTGAGACAACAAACGTCGTGTAATATGAATTGAGCTGCTTTGTTGTGCAGTTATCGATAACCTAGTTTCTTTTGCTCGCTGTGTCTCGGGGTTTTTTTTCTGCACAAACACAAACCCCTAACGAATGCTCTTCAATTGCGTAAATCATCAATATGTATAACACATGACCGGGGGAGGTGAGGGAGAGACATTCTCCTTATCAGGATCTGGCGGCTGTTGTCTGTTTGCTTCCCATTCACTCGTCTCTTTTCCTGCAACAGAGAGTGTGTGTGTGTGGTCGAATTGTTGAGCCAAAGATGGGCCACTAATCATTGCGCAGAGTCACTTGCGATGAAGGTGATAGTTTGATCAACTATTAACCGTGGTTCGAATAAAAGGGGGGAGGGTCGGCAGGGTGGCAAAAATTATGTGACGAGACGAGCAAACACATATAATCACCTACACCCGTAAAAGAGCTTGAGAAGAATGGCAATTGCAGTGTACACCACGAGGACTTTTTCCAGAATGGCGGAGCGACAAAATAGTTTCAGTTGTTGCTGTGTCTTGCATGGCCCGTATGGCGTCATCGGGAGCATAGTTTGATGGATGAGTGTGCTACGTGCTGTGAAGCGCTTACGGGTCGGCGTTTTCCTCCCTCGGCCCTTTGTAACACGCTGGGAAGGATATTTTTAGCAGTACGATACGATACATGGTGATTTGGGACGGAATGATGTAGTCCCACATGCTGAAGAAGGGATAGGAAAGATTTGTAAAGGCACGAAGATGATGGTGTTGTGGTTAAGGAAGTTGCTGTGGTCATGTCAACTGGAAGAGAAGCGAGGTGTGTGTGAGTTTTGATAGGGGAAGAGATGATGAGGGTGTGTAGTACTATCTGCGCTTGAATATATATCCTCTGTCATACTAACGTGCTTTTTGTTATCTCATGTTCAGTGGGAAGAGTTTAATATATTTTCCTTTTTTCCTTAAGTATGGAAGTTTTGGGCGTGTAGTTTTTACCCGTGGTTATGAATAAGATCCATTCGTAGGTAACAATCACAAAGAGATGCTTTAATAAGTTTAAAAAGCATCAAGAAGAAAATCCTCTCTGTTGGTGGTGTAGTTTGGATTTGGTCGATGACCGGCCTTGTTCTGGAATTGTACGTTGCTAGCTACACTATTAGTTTGGTCTGATAGGCCTAAGTTAATTGCCAATTTAACTAAATGCATGAATCCATTTTACTTTACTGCTCAATTGTTGCGCTACAATTCTCTTTAATGTATCCATTAAATACGTTATCGATGTTTTTTTACTTCTTTTCCCATTTTAAATCGCTCACACCCATCATAATGAAGCAATTTCAGCTATTCCTTCCTCAACCGCGTGTGTGTCATCGTGTGAGGGCGATCGGTATCAGCTAACAATCTCACCACGATGCGACACACGCTTTAAGAGGGAAGAGGAAATGTGATCTGTCTATTGCTACATTCTACAGCCAGGCAGGAAAGGCAGCACAATTCTAGCTTCTATTTCCTCCTTCTACGATGAGTAGGGACGCTTTCGTGGTGCTGGTGTTGCTGGTGGTGGTAGTAAAGAACCATTATTATTATGTGGTAGACAAACACTCGCGCACATAAATACAGCACCGCACTCTCGTGTGGTAAAGGTCGCCTCCCCATATGGTGGGGGGGCCATACGGTGGTTGAGGGTGGCGGTCCCCGTCGTCTCGGGTTGGCGTTTGTGTCAGCCACCGTCGTGTTGCTGCGTCTCTTTAATCCTCGTCAACGTTTGCGCGTTGCGTTTCGCGCGGCGGCAGCGGATCGTCGTTACGTGACGTTTCCGAAGGCGCGTGTGCCTCAACACAACGGGCCAGGCTTGCGTGAATGTATCGATAACGCACACATTTGTAGAAGGTGGTGAGGAAGGGGGGGGGGGGGGTTGCGACAGGGGGTGAGCGTTATTTTTATCACACACGAAAGGTGCTGCTAAATGTTTGCTTCATCATCCGCTTGTCGCCCTCTCTCTCTATCTCTCTCTCTATTTCTATACGTTACGTACACGCGTACATATACCAGTGCGTGTAGTAGTGCACCAAGGGAATGCAACGGGGTGGGTGGGTGTTTGGTGGATTGGCGTGGTTATTGTTTACAACTATTCCATTCTCGTGCTGCGCCAGCTGAAGAGCAAAGGCAACAGCAGCGCGTCCGCGTTGGGTTTGTTTTTTTTCTTTTCTTTTTTGTTTAATTCAATTGCAACGATTTTTTTATGCAATTCCCGCGCATAAATTTATTCAGCGTCTGTGGACGTGAGTGCTTGTCGTCATTCCCGGTGGTTCTACGATGAGCAAAAAATGCTCATCAATTGAGCTGAGGTGAGTGGAAGTTTAATTGAAAGTTTCTTCTATTTTCCGATCGTAATCCACAATGGTATATGCAAAGGAGGAGCTAACCGCACGGAGAGACGCTTTGAGCATGCAAGAAATGATTAATGTTTTAATGTATTTCCTTGTTTCTCCCATTGTGAGCAACTGTGAGCGTGCTCGCATAAACACAGCGAGTGCATTGATATGCACGACTTGCAAAAGGTGAACATCACCCGACACACGCGTAACGGGAATCGGCGAGGCATATTACAATGTAATGCGCAAGAGTTTATGTGTTTGTTTTGCGCGGAAATTGTGTATTTAAAGAGAATGTTGCTCAACGAACTAAAATTCTGTCATTTTCCACCAAAAAGAGTTTTGCGCTTTAAATGCGCTTTCGATTGCACCGAGCGGGAACAACAAGATCATCGATCGCGAAACATTCTGAAAAGGAAGCGCGTACTACCTCCTTTCTTCTCCGTCCTTCCCTCCTCCCAAAACGTGTAATGATAAATGGGAGTTTCTGTTTGGAGAAGATAAAACGTGCTATCAAGCGAAAGACAAACACAAACGAGAGTCCAGACTGACCGAACGACGAGCCCGCGCAAGTGCGGGGTGCGCCAGAGACACACGAGAAAGCATAATTACAAAGTGCGATTTACAAAATTGCAGCTCGGGCGTAAAGCGTCTAATTAATGCAATCGTTAATCATTTGCGCAAAGACACGCGGTGCGTTGGGGCGTACACTCGAGCGCGAAGTGCAATTTACCACCCTTGCCCTTAAGTGATACATTGGAGCGAGAACAGGAAATGGGAATGGCAAAAAGTTCTTGTGTGTTGTGTGTTGAACTCATTGGAGGAGAAAACGGCAAGCCATCATTTTCGGTTTGGATCGCGCATTTAATTGATTTGTGCCGTAATTAGTGTAGCATTTTCTCTGTTTCTTTGCCTGCCGCTCGGAACGCGTTGAAAGCTTCCAGTTTGAAGATTTGTATCGCAGAACTGTTTGCTTGTAGAATTGTTCAATATGGACATGGTTTTTGCGTTGTGAAATTGTTCTCGCTGAAAACACTGTCACATTCATCATTCCCGGGTGATAGTGCAATCATTTGTCACTGCTTCGAAACGTATTATTGGATTGGAGAAATGTGAATCACGGAGAATTCGGAAACCGAATGTGTGAAAATCGATGTGAAAAATAAACTCTGCATTGGAGAACAACGAACACAGAAGAAGCTTTTTTCGGATGGGGTCTTGGCTCGATTACCATACTACGTCATAAATCATCGTTCAATTTCGAACCGGATGCTCTGGAGGGCGGTAGGCTCTTTGGAGTTGTGTGTGGCGCGGACAGGACAGAAGCTTTTGTGCACAGTACGATTTCGAATCGATGGTGACAACTCTGGAGTCTGGTCTGTTCGGGAGAAGCCAGCGAAGAACGGCGACTAACACCACCTTGCAATTCATTTTGCAATACTCTCCGTACGAGGCTCAGGCTTCAGCAGCGTGCAATAATTCTTTCAAGAACGCTTGACATATGGTGATGATTTTTATTAATTTTACCCGAGCTCTCTGGGCCGAAGTGTGTGAATGGCCGGTAAAGGGCTATGAGGTGGGGAAGAGCAATCTTCTTTGGAGGCCATGTAACCGGAACACTAATTGACAGCTGCAAGCAAATTGAACGGAACATTTTAAGTGCGCAGCGTGGTGTGTGTGTGATTCTGGTATTAATTTCCTAGTGGACGTACGAATCGTTAACCTTCTTGAACATTGAAGGATGAGTGAAAGAGTATTCATTCAACATTCGTTTGAAATTGGAAGTGCAAAGTGCCTGCAGTCAATACAATCATTTTTGATTTCAAGACTTGAAGTTGAGAATTGCTTCATTAACTCTGCACTTGTAGCATGTATTTTGTTTATCAATGAATTATTTTCAGCATTGAAATTCAAGCAAATCGGAAAATCTGAATATTTGTCATAGAGATGTACGTAGAAAGTAGTAGAGTGAGTCCTTTGAATCATACAAGTTGGGATCTGATGCTACGGATTCACTAAGCGTGGGCAGTTCGGTTCATTTTCATGAACGTGATCGGATTAGTTCTTTCATTTGGATTAACTGAGTCGTGATTCTTGCGTTCATTTCAGTTGATGCACCATCAAAACTATTTGGCGGACCAGGAAGTTCTTTATTTCGACGAGTAGGACGTTGTTTTTGTGAACGTTCTGGTCATACGATTCACGTTCATATTTCTATGGGATGAAATGAACGACGTACTAGCGTACTAGGGCGTTCTTTATTTAGACGAGTAGGATGTTCTTTTTATGAACAACTCAGTACATTATAATTTATTAAGAACCGATGAACGTTGATTCGATTAACCTAGGTCGCTCGTTCTTTAGAATGAACTGATTGAATTGTACGGTTCTGTTTATTGGGGCACACCTTTAGGGTTCGCTCAACCAGACTTAGGAAAATCATTCGTTTTTGAAGAACTTATATGAATCGGATCATTTTTCTAAACGAACTGAATGTGAATGGTAGTTTTTTTTCTCTTCTGCCCAGTGTTTGGACTGTCTGATAAGCTGGCAAAAATGTGTGTAAGTAAGTCACCATTCATTCGTTCTTCCGATCATCAGTGATTCCACGGGCTTCAACCACTTCTAGGCGAACGAACGAACTGGACTCAAACAATTTGGAGAACGCAGTTCGTTAACTCACTTGAAAGAACTGAACAAACTGTCGATTCTCATTCACAGATTTTGTGCTGACCAGTGACTCACTCAGACTGAAACGAATCAAGAGTGAGTCGCTAGTTGGTTCACAGAGTGAATGAATTCATTACCAAAGGAGTAGTTCAAAGATTTCTGTAGTGCATTTTACAAGAATCTTCAAAGAGTGAGAAAATGATTCGAATAGCTAAATGCACTCCGTACCTAGTATGATTCCATTACATTCGTTTGGCCTTCACTGTGCAGCTCATGTACTTGCAAGTTCGGTGAAGTTGAAGCATAAAACACAACACAACCTGCCCGGAATGGCTGAGCGTGTTCTGGTGAGGGGAAAAGCGCCATAGCTTATTGTTCCATTTTCTGCACCGTTGCACACAGTTGCGCTCACTCTGGCTAATAGACGCGCGAGCATGTCCTTCCTGGAGAGGTGGTGGTGTGGATTTTTTAAATTCTCTTTTCTGCTCTTTATAGCTAACTATTACTACCGAGCATAATAGGGATGAAAAGTAGTGCACTTCCCGTGCAAGATGAAATTGTTCGTGAAACACACACCGGTTCGAAGCTGAGTGAAGGATGTTGTTGCTGTTGTTTGTTTAGCAACTACACAACAAAAGCACTGAATGAAAACTGCATCGTTCGTCCCTAGGACACTAGCGGAGGGAATGAGCTTTATGTCGTGTTACGGTAAATCACGCCCAAAGACGGTGGTCTTAATGTAATTCCCCACGTTTGTTGCCGTGCTCCGGAAGAATCGATTCCAGTGAGTTTGGATGCGGCATGGATCGCGTTTGAATGATGGCTCTCTGGATGTGCTTAAGCAGCTGCTACTCCTCGGTAAAGAGCAAACGGTAACAGCATTGAATACAGAATGGAAGCTATTTTTAACATCATTCTTCCGTCCTTCATTGTTGTCGACAAGGAACTTAAAGACTCTCCCACACATACACTATTATACAAAGAGGATGAATGCCGGATCGATTATGCTTACCGTTGAGCGAGGGTTTGCTTCATCTTCAACTGCTGACACTCAACCGAAAAGTTGTTGGAATGCACGTTACCTTCCCCGAATGTTTATTACAAAACTCCACTTTGGCAATGGTTTATAGCGCGCTCCTTAAAAACTGTTTTAAAAAATTGGTCCTTTTCCTTTCCCGCGGCTTGATGTTTGGGTCCAAAGGCTAGGCAGCATTTAATAAAATATGCACAGCAAGCCAGTCAGCCAGCGTGCTTTATGGTTGGTTGACCTTTCCGGTCGTTAACATTGGACGTGTTTTAGTCCAGGCGGGAGTGTGTTCGGGTTGAATGTTGATATCCAACGAAGATAAATCATCACCAGACACCCCAACAGAGGTGCAGAGCAGAAGAGTGTCCGGAGCAAGCACCTGAGAATTTGTTCGTTCCCGTGGTCCGAAGTGTACGGCCCTTTTTGTTTAAGTTCCCGTTGTGAAACGTACTTGCAGTTTGGGTTATAGGGAAAATGTTTTCAAATTTGGGGACATCATCACTTCCTTTCTCCTCAGAATCTTTGGGTTCTCTCTCTCTCTCTCTCTCTCTCTCTATCTCTCTGACCAGTGTCATTCAAAAATAAGCTTCCTTCCCTTGAAGCCGCTTTGAATAGAGCGTTTCTATTTTGAATTCTACCAAACAACTTCCAGGCCCGAAGGTGCGTCCAAGTGCAGCCGGGGAGAAAAGGGACACAATCCATAACACAAATTTATCGCCTGGCTTGGTCGGGGGGTGATGGTGCAGGGCTGGTTGAACCGTTTTGCCAATCGTTTCGCCCTGGGTGCTCCTGGGTGTGCTTCTACCTGTTTACGTCGCTAGATTCGGGGATTTGGGAGGTGCCTAAAAAGGATCTCCCGGGACAATGCGAGAAGCTGGGAACGTCCAGTCCCGTTCTTTCGGTCTTCAGGCTGTTCTCGGGAGGGATGAGCAGAAAGTGTTCATATTCATATTTGTCTTTATAAAGCCGGTCAGTCCCCGGTCAGGCCCTAGTGGGGAAAAGGCTTTTTTGTCGCCTTCCAATTTGCTGAATCAGCCGCACGTTTTCGGAAGCTGTCTGCATACCAGCCTGATAATGGACGTGCGCAGCACATTGGAGCTCTTTGTCCCCGGGGTAACGACGCGTTGTGCTTCCACACTAATGCCCCGGCACTTATGGGCGACTAATGGGCAATAATATTTCGCCTATCCTTGCCCGGTAAAGGTCCGCAGTTTTTTTTTGTTATTGCTGCAGTTGCTCGTGTTAGGCTTGTGGCAGCAGTGAAAGAGACAGCCAGAGAGCACGCGAACTGTGAAGAATCGATAAGTGAAGCCCGCCGCCCGCGGTCGTTTCTGTCGCGGAACTTCCTATTCTGAGCTGCGCGGAGATGTCTATGTTTGGGCTTATTATTATGCTGCACGTAGCATCGGCCACCATTTCCTCTTTGTAAGCAGACGGTCGGTTCGGTGTTGGCATTGTGTTTTGATGATGCGAGATGAAGTTCGGAAGAATCGATGCGGCATCTTTCCAAAAACCGAGGAGCAAGGGGGGAGTAGAGAATTTGAACGGATGAGCACTGGAGGTTTACTTCGGGTATTTTCGGGCTTCTTTTTGGCTTGAAGCAGCAGAAGCACTTTGCATAAACGGAAGCGGAAAGGTACGTGCGTGTGTGCTGTGTGTGTAGGGTGCCATTGGGTGCCAGCAGCAGGCACGATGAAGTACAAATCAATATGCCATGGAGGGGAGTTATTGTGCTCGTACAGAAAGACAAAACCGTTTTATGGAGAAGGAAACAATTTTAACTACTTTGTTTCTATTTTTTTCCAACGGCTGTTAATTTAAACCCCTTTTTAGCTTGAAAGAGTGGGCTTAAACGTCTTCTGCTTCTTTTAACACGTTGTCTGCCACGTCAGCCACTATGTGGCTGACGGGTTTTTTCCGATCGGGCCACGTCAGCCACATAGTGGCTGACACATTACACATTGTAAAAGACGTATTGTATTGTATTGTATTGTATTTCTTAGTTGCGAGTCCGCCATATAATGGTTACACAAGCCTTAGTAATAATAATAGTAGTAATAATAATAATATTAATAGGTAACGACTAAATGTTATACAAATCGCATTCGCTCTCTAAATTGTCGTGTTACAAGAGATAAATTTGCACGTATTTGATCAGTTCTTTCACAATGCTTTTCTTTCACGGTTATTATTTCTTAAAAAAAATGATTAAAATATCAAAATGAGTTTCTATTATGTTTTCATAAATAAATGAGAATGAGAATGAACAATAATTATAAGATCTTGGAGTTCATTTATTCATCCTTTACTTTTGATGCACAATCTTAAAACACTCATCACAAAGTTGAGGTTGATCGGGACAGCTTGGACAATACGTAAACGTATAATGAAATTCCATGGAATTAGCCCAACAAACGACATTGTGGAGCGACTGAGACAACAAAGAGAATTGGTGAATTTGATTTCACAGAGAAAAAATGCAAAAGCAAATGCAATCGTTTAAAAGAGTGATTCCGTGGCCTGACGGGGCAGTTCAGTGGGCATGTATGGTGGCAGACAACGTGTTAAACCAGTAATGGCACTCTGAGCAGCAGTGCCGTGTAAAAAACAGTAGCCTCGGTATGCTTGTCGCGGTAAAGTGTCAGCAACAATTAAACCTTTAATTTGTCAACAGAGCGCGCGGGGCCGCCCAACCAGCTCTTGACTGACAGTGTAGCGCTGCCTTCTCTCCCCCTTCTGTCGCTTGTTGCCCTGTGTTTCTGAAGGGGAAATGCATAATGTTCTGACGTTGCTGGAAAGAAATGAGTTTCTTCCGCAATAGGATGCCCCCACCTCCGCGTGCCTTTGCACAGGCACTGCGGGATAGAGTTACTCTGCAGATGACGATTGTGTGTTTTTGTGACGCAATCTTTCTCCAGCAGCTGGCACAGGTTTTGCTGACTGGCTTACTGTGGCGATGGAGGTGATGTTAGTCTGTGGGGCTGTGAGATGAGCATGTTTTTAATGCACGTTTTGTGGGGGAAGGAAATGGGCAGAAGACGAGATAAAAATCCTTTACTATTTGCTCCTGTAGTCTGTATAATATTGTGTGTTCTGTTTTCTTTTCTGTTTATTAAAGTATTTGTTTTTTTTTCTTCTTCTCGTCTACTTTTAGGTAAGTTGTGCGTCCTGATACAAACATAAGCTCACTCGGAACGTTTTGGAGAAGGAAACGATGAGTCTGTTGGGGTAGATTACTGGGCCCAGAGTACAAAGGGACGGCTTCTAGCGTACGCCACACGCACAAAACGGCCAACAATAATGAGTCTGGCGTTGATTAGGATGCGGATGATTCTCTCGTCCCAACTCGTGTTTAAGCAAAGAATCGCAACAGCATGCCAATTCCAGAACGGCCCGGAAGACATCAAAATCCAGTACACTACCAGCAACGACACTAGCAACACTTCCCACTCCCCATCAGCACGGCTCCTACGCTACACGCAATGAGCGCGATGGGATTGTTTAGGGTATTCCATATACGCCAAAGTCAGTGCGAAAGGCTGGCCGCATACAGGCCCTTACCAACGAGAAGCGAAAACTCGAATCGAAAACCCCCCTCAACACGGACTCCCAGCGACGACGAACGATGACGCGTTTGGTAGGCCTCGCGCGTCTCGTGCGAGCCTTACCGGTAGTAGAACAGCAACCATTAGAACCAGAGGCCGCGCTAGAACTCGGCCGCCGATTATCGGCGTGTCCGTTTTTTAATGCTGTTTTCGGTAAGGGAAGAAGGAAGCAGCATAAACACACACACACACTCAGAGCGCGTTACAGAGTGTATTGAACTCGGGCCGCGAGGTGCGGTGTTGCGTTTTTGTAGACTTTTTGTTTCCCTCAATTCCCCCTATTATCATCATGTTGCCTTCCAATCGTGTCGGGAGGGAGGTTTCTGTAGACGAAGGGAGAAAGGGAGTGGGGAGGAATGGCCTGTTCAAGTGTGCAGTGGTTCACTGCGCACTTATGGCGCTGGTTATGGTTATGGGGGACGCCACGGTCGACATCGGGCCCGAACTTACCGATTGCTCTCGAAAGCAAGGAAAGAGAGAGAAAGCGAGCGAGAGAGCAAGAGAGATCGTGTGAGGGAGCCCCCTGGCAAACCC
Organism: Anopheles gambiae; assembly: GCF_943734735.2. Classification (NCBI taxonomy): domain Eukaryota; kingdom Metazoa; phylum Arthropoda; class Insecta; order Diptera; family Culicidae; genus Anopheles; species Anopheles gambiae. Next base: position 92,279,475 of record NC_064601.1, read on the forward strand.
TGGAAGGGAGGCGGAAAACGGGCCCAACTGCTGCCAAAACTGAAAGGGAGAATCAAGCCAGAGAGAGAGAGAGAGAGAGAGAGTGAACAGACGAACGAAATATCTCCAGAGCCAGGATAAAATCGAACGTGACTCTCCATGCACCACCAGCACAACAAAACCCCCCGAAAAAAGGGACGACAACGACGTTGAAGAAGGGACAACGAACGTTCTGTTTGCTATGTGTGCACGTGTGTGTGTGTGTGTGTGTGTGTGTGTGTGTGTGTGTGTGTGTGTGTGTGTGTGTGTGTGTGTGTGTGTGGACGCGTACGGCGGAATGAAGATTCTCTCCCCTGGCTGACTGACACCGAGGGACAGTGCAGAAGCCTTACACAGTGCGCTTTATGGTGGCAACTACTCGCTGTGAGGATGCGACGACAGGCAGCGACAAGGCACCCTCACAACAAAACCTAAAAATGTATTTCCTTTCCCTTTGCCACGAGTCGCGGGGTTCTTCATTACAGCATATTTCCCCGGCCCCCGTTTGTGTGTGTTTGTGTGCGCCCTACGAGGTTGCGATGCCTGACAACGTACGGGGCGCACGGGTTTCCAGCGAGGTTGTTCCTCTGGTCGTATGGCCTATGTGTGTGTGCATTCACAAGAACGAGAACTGGTGCGAACGGTTGCTGGGCTGTTGTGGAACACGTTGGAACAGCAGCGGCAGCAGCAGCATCGTTTCGGATGAGTTCTTGCCAGCCGCCGGGGTTTTGTTGGATAGCAACCGTTCCGTAGGCTTCGGTTCCGATTAGAGTTGGTTTTCCCCGGGGTGGTGGAGAACGAAGCTAAAGTAGAAGAGAGAGACTGAGAGAGAGAGAGAAAACGAAGGCACTAACGTTTGTCGGGGACCAGCTGTTGATGATGAACCCGCAAGACCCTGCAGCAGGGCCGCAGCGTCGGTTAGGACTGCTTCATGGAACGTGGCAGGGGCCAGTGGGAAATCCGAAGGGGACTTTTTTCTATACTTTCTCGCCACTCAATGCCGCTGATCGAGTTGATGAGTCGCGTGTTGCCAGGATTAATCCCTTCCATGGGCTGTTCGTGCGTTGCAACCGTATCAAAAAAGAGGGAAACAAATTTTCCAGTTTCAATTTCCGACGTCTAGTAGCACTGCTGTGTCCCCCCGTGTAAGTGGGAAACTGTAGCTCGGAAAGTCATTGCTTGCTGCAAAGGGGACCTATTATTAAACGCTCGCGAGCAGAAATAAGGGCAACAGATGCAGTGTGTTACAAGACTTACGACAAGGCTTCAAAATGCAATAGAAATTGGGAAAAGCCTTTCCTCCTCCGGCCTTTGGGAAGTTCTCATCAATGAACCATTCCCGTAGTAGTGCTCTGGCCGCGTTGCCATCATGCTGGTTGTTTTGGTTTCCTTCTCTCCCCCATCATTCGTGTTGTATTTGTTCATTAAAGGGGCAGCTCCTACTGGAACGGTTTGTTGCAGGCTGAAATCAATCGAAACGATTGAATCTTACCAGTTTCAATTTTATTGTCCCGTGGGAAGACTCTATACATCCCCTACCCCGGGGGAGGCCAAACAAGTTCCATTTCCTTCTCATGGAGCTCGCTTTCTTCCCCCCAACCATAAGGGTGGGTTGCCTTCGTTTGTAAACCTCCCCGGATTGCGCCGAGAGCCGAGAGTTTTGAAACGGTGAGGCGCTGTTGGCTGCGTTACCGAAACCTTACGAGCTAATTATCGAGGTCCAACAACTTCCCTCGTCCCTGATCTCGTCGGCAATGGGCAAGGGAATAGAACCTCAAAAGTGTGAGAGTTTCATGGAGTTTGATCGTTTACTTGTGCGCTCTCTCTATGTATGTTCTTTGCTTTTGCCACAAAAGCATCCCGGTATCAATTTCCCGCGTACCGCGGCCGTTTAAGAGTTCAAGAAACAACTGACACAAGCACACACACACACACACACACACAGGTTGCCCACGGGATTCACCTTTAAGGTGCTGTTTCAGCTTCACCGAACCGTTTCAAGAAGGTGGAATTGTGTGCGCTGTGGTTTTTGGGCCTAGTGAGAGAGAGAGAGAAAAAAACAAGAAGGTGGTTTGATGAACCACCGAGACCCGCGGGAAGAAGAGATAAATAAAGAGAGCAAAGGAGCGATTCGATTGTGTGCTCAAATTGGTATCATTCTGCCCTTTTTCCCTTTTTCCACGTTTCAGTTTGAATGATTGTAAAACGTTTTTATTTCTGTGCGCCTATCTTGTTGAGGCCTTCTCAGTCGGCTTATGCGGAAGACTGTTGGATGATGTCGATTTTTCTCAACAACAAAACATGATATTTATTATGCATCGGGTTTCGGGATTGATTTTCGGTTTGCTATTGATTGAAAGGGCATTTAAGGGGGCAAGCAAGAAGCATAAGAAAGGACCGCCGTAAGGTCCGCTCTTTTCCTGCGTGACACATGTGCGGTGTAGGTTCGCGTTCATGCTCCTTCTTGGTTTGCTGGATTTATTCCTTCTCTCTCTTGGATTTCTTCTGTCCCGGGAAGATCTTTATCCGGTAAATGTGTACGTGTTTGTGCGTGGAATAGAAAGCTATCCACAAATCCTCCTTCCCGTGCTTAGCGTAAATGAACTTAAAGAAACATTTCGTTTGATCAACGATACTGTTGGAAGAGGAGAGAGATAATCGAGGATTTGGAAAAAGTTTGTGTGCTGCACGCTTTCCACGCGGGGCGACGGGGCAGCATCCTTTGCGCTGTTTGGTCGCGTTACTTACCGGTCCGTGTGTTGTGGTGGTGGTGGTGGTATTACATCAGCTCAGATACACCCAACTACACTTAACGTTGAGCCGGAATCCGGAAGAGTGCGAGAGAGCCGCAACGAAACTTGTTCTGACTCGACACGAACGGCGGTAGTTGTGTACATGATTGGGTGAAGTCTTTACAACTTTCCACCAGCTCTTCCCGGTGAAGATGATGGAGAAGCAGCAGCTGAGCTGCTCGAGGAGTACACTCCTAGCAAGCGCTTCTGGAAAGTTGGGTCCGATTCCAATGCTCCTTCTTCTCGCCTGGCGCTACAAAATCCACTTTCGGACCGGAAGCCACAGGCAGCAGCAAGGTTTACTCTGTCTCAAGCCCCCGGGCTAACGTGACGTAAGAAAATGGAAGTCGTTCCACTGTCCTGTGCGCTGTGTGCGCTGGTGTTTGCTTGCCCCGCACTCCCAGGGTCTTTGTCCCCAAAAATACACACGCGACGCTCTCTCTCGCGCGCCCGTTCTTGCGGGTCTTCGCCCGCTCGTCGGCTTTGAAACGAGCCCGGGCACAAGGGTTTCACATTGTTTATTGCACCCGACACACCCGCACACCCGTCGATTAAACCCGCCGAGGGCATGCCGCGTAGCTTGTGTTTGCTTAGGTTAGCCGAGTGTCGAATTTTCCCAGCCCCAAAGCGTTTCGTTTTGAGGGGATGTTCCCGGGATTACAGCAAAGGCGGTTGGTTGGTGGTTGGGAAATTGAAATTTTCTGCTTACCGGTGGAGGAAGTGGGCATGGGATGAGCTGGCGGGATGATGGGGTCAGTGGAAAATATGAAAAAAGTTTGTTCGCTAAGAACATGATTCAAATTATCATCTTAATTGAAGTTGTTGTGGGCGCTGCCGGAAGTCGGGTTGGAAGGTTTTTTTTATGTTCTAAATTAAGCAGAGCTGGAGGTGGATACGGTGGACAACAAACGGCTTTGAAAGGCGATACAGTTGAAGGACGTTAAGAGCTAATTTGTGTATGTGAGAGTGTGCTAAATAATAGACCACCGGGAAGGAAAACATTGGACTACACAAACTACTCTACCAGGAGTGTCGACTGTTATGCCACAGGAGATGAAGTGTACATGAAACTGAAAGTAAACCAAGAGATCCGAATGTTTTTCTTGAAAACAACCATACGTCGGTACATCGAGCCGATGGCTGAGAATGTTCAAAGTTGGTACAAAGTGTGTACCCGTAACCCCTAATGGTACCCCGTAATGGTTGTACAGGGGTTTTGACAGCGTTTGACAGGAAGTATCAGATATTCGATCCTCACGCAAGCCCTGAGCCCGGGAGCGGGTGGCTAGAAGAGGCTGCTACGGTGGCACTGCGGGCGGATGTATCGTCGACTTCGCTTTATCCTTGGATCGTGCAGTAAACATGCTGGGAGAGGGAAACTACGGGACAAAAAACAACCCATGGAAATCTATCCGTTTTGTTACACTTAACACAACAACACGAATGAGTGTGTCTGAATGTATTTCGGAAAACAGTGTTTCTGTTCATAATAATCCAGTTCAGTCCAGCCGCTAGACGCAGCTTTTGGGAGTGTTTTGCTATTAATAGATTGCACATAACATGCTCTTACCGGTTTTAGGTATGCCGCTTTTTAAAAAGGTCCTGCTGCTAGCCGTCAATTTGGGATGAAGGATAGACACGTTCGCGCTTGTGGCGCTGTTCGTGCACGGGTGCATCGACGCGTTGCACTGAATATCCACCATGTTTTTTTTTGTGTGTGCCTCCATGCGAAACGACCGTTTAAATGCAACGATTCACACAGACACACGTTTATCGTGCTTAGATGGCTGCATGTGAGTGTATGTGCCCGCTCGGCAGGCTTGAAATGTAAATCCAGTCCGGACAATTGTGTCCAGTAAACATTGTGAAACTCCCCGGCGCTGAACTGTCTCTGAGGGATGGTGGTGATGGTGGTGCACATATACCCAGTTGTTGGTACATCGACTCTTCAAGTGTCACGTTCGTGCCTCGTGTGGCTAGGCGGTTGGGCTTCTTTTTTATTTTTGCTGACGTTAATCCTCTCACCTGGTTTGGCGTGTTGCAGCTTTGGCCTATAGTTCTGCTGGATGCACCAGCACAGTCAGCAAAGTCCCGCTGGCGTGGCGTTGCGGTCAGTTGCATTGTTATATTTTTGGTTTCAATTGCCGTTTTTGAAGAGATTTTGTTGAATGTGTGTTGCAAGTTAATTTAATCGTGCTGAAGATGTCAATATTGAAGCAAATATTTAATTTTCGTTCGACAACATGCTGATTGACCGTGTGTTGTGAAATAAAGATATCTTACTACTTGTCAGCTAGAGATGTGCGCACTGAGTTAGAGTGTGTCAGTGAGTGAGTTAAATTCAACAACTTCAACTTAAGTGTTCCTATTAGTGATGGGCAAAACGGCTCCGAAGCCGGAGCCGGCTCCGACCGGCTCCAGACAATTTCGGAGCCGGCTCCGGAGCCTGCTCCGCATCCACGGCTCCGGAGCCGGCTCCGCTCCGACGGCTCCGGAGCCGGCTCCGCACCAACGACTCCGGAGCCGGCTCCGCACCCACTGCTCCGGAGCCGGCTCCGCACCCACGGCTCCGGAGCCGGCTCCGCACCAACGACTCCGGAGCCGGCTTCGCACCAACGGCTCCGGAGCCGGCTCCGCACCAACGGCTCCGGAGCCGGCTCCGCACCCACGGCTCCGGAGCCGGTTTTAACACAAAGGACCAAAATAACTTTTTCAATGAAGTTTCAATCGAGAAAATCCCTAAATAGCGGAGTAAGTCATTTATAAAAGAATTTATCAAAAAAAAAAACATCGATGACTTTTGAATATTATTAAGAAAGGCGAGACCAACGAATGCTACACAACGTCATGCATGTCAATACTGCAATCACATCGTGTATTGGTTTCCACACGTGCGAGAAGATATATTCGTATTTTTTATTACGCTATCATACAATGATGTCTCTATTGAACCGTTGATTCGTCGCCGGCCCCGGAACGGTGGGCCTGAAGCCGGCTCCGCAGCCATTGGAACTGAGCCGTGAGTGCAGAGCCGTTAGTCTGGAGCCGACTACGGAGCTGTTGGTCCGGAGCCGACTTCGAAGCCGTTGGTCCGGAGCCGACTACGGAGCCGTTGGTCCGGAGCCGGCTTCGGAGCCGTTGGTGCGGAGCCGTTGGTGCGGAGCAGGCTCCGGAGCCGTTGGTGCGGAGCCGGCTCCGGAGCCGTCGGAGCTGAGCCGGTTCCGGAGCCGTCGGAACGGAGCCGGCTCCGGAGCCGTCGGAGCGGAGCCGGCTCCGGAGCTGTCGGAGCGGAGCCGGCTCCGGGAAAAAGTCGGAGCCGGCTCCGGAGCCGTTAGTCCGGAGCCGGCTCCGGAGCCGTTGGTGCGCTCCGAAACGCCCATCACTAGTTCCTATGCATCATTTAAGTGAATAATCTTCTTTTTTATGAATCTACTAGCTGACCCGACAAACTTAGGTATTCCAAAAAAAAAATAAATATTTTATTATTGATATGTTACTTGGGATAGTTGTATCGTGCCCGTATCCCCTCAGAATTCGATGATCGAGTGTAAACCGCCAGGCTCCTCACACCAAGTGTCAAAGTGCCGTATGCAACACAACAACAATCCTGCTCTTTGTATGGGAGTTAGAAAATCATTTTTAAATTAAATTTAGTGTAACATCTGAACGATTTTTAAGTCTTAAAACCTATTCTCATACCACCATAAGGTGTGTGCAAAGTTTCGTTGAAAATGATCCAGCCGTTTCGGAGTTTGCTCGCAACAAACACCGTGACACGAGATTTTTATATATATAGATATTATCTGATTCCAATTCACACTGATTTTTGGAGTCGGTGCAGAGTGATTTGAATCTCAAAAGAGTGAGTTGAGTCAGAGCAGGGAGTGAATTGAATCACAAAGAGAAGCAGTACATAGAGTGAGTTAAAGATTCAAATAGCACGCTCTTCTATTCCGATACAATACACCGAGGAAGGGCGAGTATTCTTCTCTCCAATACCTATTATCAGCAGAGTCGTCTCTCTTGCCCATATCGTCATGGATGTAATCTGTAAAGAAACAAACACATGTTTGGTTAGTTAAATTGTCGATAAAAATCGTTTGGTTTTGCTTACCATTCGCATGATTCATGTTTGATTCGGATTTGCTACATTGAATCAGTAACACTCAGAAGCGCTTGTTTTTTTTTACATTTGCTTAAGACATTTCATACGTTTATTGTTCAATTTGTATGCGCTACCCTTTTGCAAAGGCATCCATCGCACATCTTTCGGGACCTTGGACGAAATAGAGTTTGCTACTGAGTGCCACCGAATTTCGGTTCCCGCGTTCGAATTACGTTTTGTTTTCTTCTTCCTTCCCTGTATCGTAACATACGACGACTCTCTTGCTGGAGGGCAGGGTATAAGCAAAGGCTGGAGACGATGCTCCGATGATTCGCGTGTACCCCCCCTACCGCGCGTCCTACACATTGGCTTTGGCTAGGTTGCTGTATATTGGAGTGCGATGTGTAATCGCTCTCCAAATGGAAACAAACTCAAATAACTAATCAAAAACATGATGCCTTTTGTTTTTAAATATGACTGTTTAACAGTTTTAATTTTCGTTTTTTGTTCTACTGTTCGTGGGGGAGATGAGGGGACGAAACAAATATTGATTTTAAGATTAGCGAATAAATTAAAATAAATATTACATGGTACAATCGTCGCTGCGACGGGCTGTGGAGGAGTTACAAGAGGACCGTAGGCTTTCTGGAGCTGTCACAAATTAGGATGCAACTTGTGGATAGTTCTTCTAGAAGTCTCTGCAGGTCCGCTCGATGTGTTCCTACCGCCGATCGGGACGATCGTTCGTTTTCGTCGGTCATATGTTTTCGTTGTCTCGAAACTCAGCCGTTTCGTTGTCTTGGTGAGTGGAGCAGTTGTTTTGGCACCGAAAGCTTACATCTGGGCAGCGTACTGCTGCTGGGGCTGCTGCTGCTGCTGCTCGTAGTAGTACCGGTAAGGATCAACGCTGGCCGGGGCGGCGACCTTTGAGGGGCGCATCACGTACGCAGTTCGTCTGAATGGGAAAAGAGAATTAGAGAGAAGGAGAGTCACAAGAAAAAGAGTTAGCTCCCGTTTTTTTTTTGGGGGGGAAATAGACCTCCCGCGAGGTAATGAACACTTACCGGTTATCGTGTCCGGATGCGTGCACCTGGAAGCTCGTCTCCTCGTGGTGATCGTGGGCGAAGATTTTCTTCAGCGCCAGAATGCCGGCAATGGTGAGCGCAACCTTCGAGATGACGAGCGCCTTACCGGCGATGGCAGCGAGCGCCTTCAGACCGATCGGGCCAGCGATGCCCATCGCGGTCAGGAAGGCGGCGATCAGGTAGCGGTGGTGCTTGTTCTGCTTGTTGCCGCGGGCCGCCTCCGACTGCTGGCGCATGTCGAAGCGGACGACGTGGGTGCGCAGGAACTGCTCCACCTTGTCCAGCAGGGTACGGTCGACGGTGGTCAGGCCGCTCATCGAACGGGCATCGTTCAGCAGCGGGACGGTCACGTTTTCGGCCTTGTCCTGCTTCACCAGCGCGATTCCATCGAGCAGTGGGATGGATTCCTGGAGGGGAGATGGTAGAAGTTGTTGAGGAATTAGTTTCCAGTTTCTTCTAGGGACTTTTTTTGGAGTTGGAGGACTTTGATGACTTCGTGAAGTCGAATGTTTGACCATAAACTGTTCACACAATTAACTAGCAACTCCACAGAGCTCCAGAGTCAACCTTCTGGAAAGCCTGGAACATCTGAGTCTAATCACTTATCACACACACAAACACAGAGAACATCTCCTGGACGTATTCCTCACCATATCAATAGCACGGGAGATGGCGGTCAGGGCCTTGCCCTTCAGGCAGCCGGTGAAGTCCTGCTTGTCCTGGCAGTCATCGTACACCTTCTGCAGTACGCCCAGCTCGCCGCCGCTCGGTTCCTGCCGGGACGCACCGCGAACACCGGCACTGGCGCAGAGGGCCGTCGCGATGACCGAGGCAAGCGTCACATACTTCAACATGGTGCTACTGCTGTACATTCTGGCTGCTTTGGTTTTGGTTCTTTTTGCTAGGTTCTCTAATTCCACACACACTCGAACTGGTGACACACGCACTGATAGGCTGAGAATGCACTTCCACCGCTGTTGGATGCTGCTGCTTACACTGGAGCTGCTGTAATGCTTATCGATCGGTGCAACTGCTGATACTGACTTGAACAATTGATATGCGGCCGCTTTTAAACAAAACTGAATGCTCTGTTTAATCTGCAAAGTTAGGAAGGGCTGTGTGCATCTTGGCCCCCCTAGCTTCCTGCTCCCAACTCACCCACCCACTGTTCCAGCAAAGAAAGTACGCTACACCCACCCACGCGATCTCTGTGCGTCTCCTTCTTGCCTCCTTTTCCGACCGTTATATCCGCTCACTGGTCCGGTGGAAAAGCGGGAAAATCGTCTGCGAAAAACTAACGAGCATGATGGTAGGCAGCGGAGAGGAGAGGGCTTTAGAGCTAGATTCCAAAACGATTGGGCTCGTGTGTGTGTGTGTGTGTGTGTGTGTGTGTGTGTGTGTGTGTGTGTGTGTGTGTGTGTGTGTGTGTGTGTGTTTGAGGCTCCTTATTTTCACATTTTTCAGTTTCGACCAAAGCGAGAGAGTTTTCTTTTGCCGCTGGTGGCGTCCGCCCGCCCGTTGCACTAACTTTGATGCAGTTTAAACTGTTTTTTCCCTCGCCTTCCTCCTCCCGGCAGTGTCGTCTTTCCTGTTCAGTGCACATTTTCAGCGCACTGTTTCCCCGCTTTTTTTTTGCTGCCGCCGCCGATGTGCGATGGAGTTTTCTTCGTCTTTTTTCTACCGAAAGGCGACGACGACTGCATTTGGGACTCGGTGCTAGCGCACTCTAAGGTAAGGGAAGGGTATACTCTATCGGCAGCCAATTGGCCAACGCGTTTTTTTACTCCTCTAATGGGTAACAATTTTCATATATCTCGTTTCATCTGTGGACTGTGAAAAGGGGGAGGGGGGTTGAAGTGTAGTGAGCATATTCGTTGGTAACTGTTTTTTGTTTTAACATCGTCGGCTAATTTTGTTTTCATTTTACTTTCTACTCTTCTTCACCTTCACATCGGGCTGGTCAGTTTTGCAGAATTTGCGGGATATTTTTTTTTTATTGTTTGAGCCAGAGCTTTGGCGCGAGGTTGTTGCATCGGTGCAGTTTGTGCTGCATCAGCACGGCTGGAATGGTGCAATGGTGTGATAACGAGGGCGCGTTTAGGTGGCGAAAGAATAGCTGTTTTCTGAATTTTCTTATTAATGTTGAAGGTCCAGCGTCCTTGCTTCGGTAAAGCTTGGCAGAATTATTGGAAAAAGGAAATAGGTGCAGGCTAGAAGCCTTTTTCGAGCTTCTTCTGTTGATCTTGATGTATTTAAGTTGCGTATTAGATGATGCAGAGCACACACTACCAAATAGTGTCGTGGTAAGTTGATGGGTTTTGCATATAGAAGATAGTAGGATCGAATCCAATATGGATCCTCTTACATCCGAGAAACTTTTCTCTTTGTTCTTGAAGCTTAAAAATCTGGGTAAAATAAATAAAATGACGGTGCATCATTCCCTCGTCGACGGTTTCTTTCACGAGACAAACCAGCATTGATAATTTCTATTTCGATTAGTTTCGCTTACTTAAAAGCTCATGAATGTGACTCAGACAGAGATCGTTTTGCTCTGGTGAGTTGACTGGGCTACAACAAGGAGCATTTGCTCCTCACCCTTTCAACCCATATTCAGCATTATCGAATGCCAGTCAAATTCGTTATTGGTAATAAACAGAATTGCGTCCCGCTGACTTTGTACCTTTTTTCCACAGTCTCCGCCAACAACGAGGCACACCAATCGTATGCTGATGTACAAAAGTCCCCGTAACACAGAGAGTCGGTGGAAGAAAGGAGTGCAACACAAAAACATGCATGATTATGGGCTAATACGACCGTGAAAAATGTGCAACAAACAGCGGCGGCGCGTTCGTGTCTCTCGTTCGCCCCATGCCGTTGGAAAGCGTGCGGCTTGGAATGGAAAGAAAATGAAACGCAACGGGCATACGCACTGTACTGGAAAAAAGCACAGTCTCGCTTTGGGGAGGGTGGCAGATCCGGGTGCAATATAGGATGTGCCAACACACACATACACACACGCCCGAGATGTCGAACCTTACCATGCCAAATAGTAGCTCCCCAGCTCTCTCGCCGCAGGGAAGAGAGTATATCATTAAATAAATAAATTTGTTTGCATGGATGCGTTTTTGAATTTTCCTTTCCGATGCACCCTGCGAGGTTGTGTGCTTTTTTTTCTCTTCGCTTGCAACTAGAAGACGCGAACAGCCCCTTACACCCACTCTCATTTGTAGTTGTAGTGCGCAAACCTAATAAGCGTACTGGACCAATCTGAGCGGTCTACGTTTTGATTTCGCTTGTTTTCTAAGGCCAGAAAATACAAGCAACAAGTCTAGCTATCTGCGAGTTATCAGTGTGCCAGCACTTTCGCCCGTAGTCTTCCCCGTTGTTGTAGGAGTGATTTTCGCCAGCCAGAAAAGGTGTGTTTTTGGCCACTTCTCCGGAAGCCGCCGTGGTACGAAGTGTTAAATGCAGCATTAAAAATGAGCTCCATAAATCATACAGCGCTGTGAACGATGTGTTAAATAAACCTCTCAATCATCGCCACGTGAAGGGAAGGCTTCCAAACGCGCACAACTTATCCGATTGTCACGCTTGGGCGTTTTGCAAGATGCAGTATCGTTTCGTGCGGCAATCCATTAATATATAGGCTATCTGGGCTTTGGGATGGTTTACTGGCTGGCGGCCGCGTTGTGTGGAAGGGGCCTTTGTGTGCCTTATGTTTACACGTCCGTCTGGCCGGGAAAAGGGCGCACACTCTGGTGGCTGTGGGCCGGGCGAGAGGGGGCCTTCCTGTGGCCTAGTTTTCCCTGCTGCACTGCAGCGCGCTGCATAAGCAAAACGTCAAGGGAGAAAAGGAGGGAGGTTGTTTAGCCGGTGGAGGGGGGTACGCACGTTGTTTACCGTGACAAATGGCCGTTCAGCTCCGGTGTGCAGTGTGTGTGTGTTGTGTCTGTCTGTGTGTGTGTGTGTGATGCAAATCGTCACTTGAACGGGTCTCCTGTTCCAATGATGGATTGATACCCAGGGCAAGAAGAAATACAAAGTGAAGCCGCTGCCACCATACCACCATAACGATGTAAAGGCAATCGAAATGGAAACGAGATAGAGAGTTTCACTATCAATGGCACAACGGTGTAACACGATTTCCTTCTCTCACTGGCTAGCTGCACGGTGAAGACGACGATGGGCAGCTCTCGTTATTACTTATGGATGAAGAGCGTGTGAAGATGTCGATCGAATTTAAATCATCATCATCATCGTCATCCACACCATGGAAGCGGCTCTGTCGCCGGTACACATTCAAATCAGTATGTTTGAATATTTAGCTGCCCGAGAACTATTTCTCCTATTCATTTGCATATACTGGGTGGGGGTTTTAGCTATGCTTTTGGGTTTTTTTTAGTTCAACGACGCCGCGCACGCTAGATAATAACAACGTTTTCGTACCCTCTTTCAAACCCAAAAGTGATTGGATTGACGGAGGTTGAGGAATTCAAAACGATCGGATCGAATCGGATGGTTAATCATCGATTGCTACCGAATATTATTACGTCCGCCACCACCACCTTGAGCAGGCTTCAATGACCATGCAACAGATTCAAACATCAGTCTCGCGCAAACATAAGCTTTTAGTAGTTGGGAAGAGATGTGTGGACGAGAACGGCAGCAGCATATAACGCTGCTTGACGCTCACACCATCCGCTCAGGAGGCAGTGAAACCGGTCGAGAACGCACGCTTTTCTGTCTGTAAGTCTTGGGACTTGGGAGGGAGTGATCACAGATTTGCCCGCTTGTGCGAAACGGCAATTCAGTTCAACGATCAGACACATTTCGGTCAACGTTCGGGAATGTGTTTCGGTTGCGTTTTGGACACGCGAGAAGCCGAAGAAGTGGAGGAGAGGAGCTTTTAACGTCGTTGCCATTTGTGTGTGTGTGTTTTTTTTTGCGTCTTCGCACTTTTCTTCCTTTGTGTGGAATGTGTATGTTTTTTTGTTGCTTTGATTTGTGTTGTTGTTGTGTTGTGGTGCGACTGCCATGAGGTCTTTGGCTTTTGGTGCTGGAGAAGTTGAAGAATCCTTGTTTGCTGCAGTACGATTCGAGTGAACGAAACCCACCTCCCACCAATAGGGGAGCGTCGTCGTCTTGGCTTGGTCGCTTCGTGGCATTTCGAACTATTTTGTAAAACAAAACTCATTTGCAGGCAGCGCAAGGTAACATTCCAGACATTCCAGACATTGGAAGAAATCAAATTCAAGGTGGTGGAGACGATTTGATTGATTCCCGGGAATGTTACGGAGCGTTATGGCGGATTTGAATTAGAGTAGATCTCGTTTGCTGCTGCTCTGTATTCATCAATTTGGCGTATTGTAGGGTTGCTTAGCTGATTGGACAAGAGCATGTTAGCCTAGCTCATGAAATGTTAGTCTAGCAATGTAATTGTAACTATAAATTGGTGTTTTTCATATGCAAAAAACGATGTACACACGCTTCTGAAAAACAATCTTGAGTATCAGGAAAAACATAAGTCTTGGAGCATTGAAATCCCAACGTTTGGCTGTAAGATTGGATCTTGAGGTACTGAAATTGGTTAGTTGACAATTTCCAAATCCACAAACAACCCCTGTAATACCAGACACACTCTACAAGATCGATCGAATTGCCTGTTACCGACACCCGTCGGTGCTCGCAGCGTTGGTGCTAAATTGCGGTTCGTTCATTCATCATCATCGTTCACTTACGCGGGCGGGCGCTTCTCAATGCCACAAGTGTAAATTGCCAAAGATACGGTGGCGCGAAAGGGGTTTGCATCTGTCCGGGAACATGCAGAAGCAAAAAAGTCAACAAAAAAAAATCCTCTACCATTTACCGACTGTGCAAACCGTATTGCTGGTGCACCGTTCTCCTCCTGCACGCTAAAAATAGCGGGCGGGTGCGATGCGAAAAATGCTGTCGGAACATTAACGTCTCGCCAAACGAGCAGAGCACACCGCCGCGGCGCACACTCCCGTGTGACGTCCCGGAGGACGAAGACGAATTCCGTTGCCACTGCCCTGTTACTTCGCCGCGCTACGGGAGAACGTGACGACTGCATTGGCAAAAGTGGTCGGAGAGCGAGTCGTGGAGTCCGCTGGCTGCTAGCCTTGAATGAGTTCAATCAAGTTCAGTACTGCCTGCCTGTCTGCCATCCCATCGACCATCCTTTTAGCCCCCTTTACCTCCACGTGGTGGTGAAATACGATGAACTTTTTGGAGGCCCCCAGAAGAACAGGAACCACGCGGTTATGGGGCGTTTTCTTGCAATTCATGTTCCAATAGCATACCATTCCGCAGAGCAGTCTTATGAGAGAGCGCAAGAGAACGAGAGAGAAAGACCGGTTAAGCGGGTGGGCATACTTTGCTCTACCCAATCTTCTACGCATCTTTTGGCTCTTCTTTCTGTCCCCCTAATTCCAATCAACTCTTCTTAAGGGTGGAACAGTGTTTGTCGTGTGTTGTTGTTGTGTTGGGAAATAGGGATTGTAACTGGAAAAAGTCCTCTGAAAATCCAACCACCATACCGTTTCGTACGGCATTTTCTGTACGTGGAAGAAAGCAACTGAGCTAAAAGACTCATCACTCGTAATGGTTAACACATTAGTGCGGTTTTTTTTTCTTGTGTGCGAAAAAGCAAGGGAAAGCGTTGGTAACACCAGGCCGCGTGAACTGGAAGGACGAAAAGGCGTTAAACGTTTCGCTGGGGCGGTTCACAGGGCTTTTGCACGGTTGGAATGTGTGTACAAACGGTTGGCCACCGTGTGCTGTGTGTTCCGTCCGTTCCGTGCGCACGGTAAATGGACGCTTTCCCCTGTTGTTAACATGCGCGGGCACCCCAGGACAGAGCAGACCCGACCCGCATGGTGGTAGTTCATGGAAGCGTCGTAAACCACCGTAACGGAGCAAGAACTGACCAACGGCAAGGTCTTTCTCCCTTTTGGCTAGCTTGTAAAATCACTTTTGCTACAAAGCTATTTGTGTGCGAACGAGCTCTCTCATACACACACACACACACACACACACACACACACACACACACACACACACACACACTGTAATGGTTGAGGGCCTGATGGACGATGGTGCGGGTTCTCAGGCTTATCCTAAACATTAGAGGATTATGGTGAGGCTTTGATTATACTGTGGAGGGGAATGAGGTTGAGGTGTGATGTGTCTAGCGAGGGCGCACTATAGATTGAACGTTTACGAGTTTGCTGCTTGGGGCTAACCACCTGGTAATGGTTTAACTGTGGTATGGATAGGTCGTCCGCGTAGTGTCGTGCGAAGAGCACAGTTCTCAGCACTGCAGGTCGTGGGATCAAACCCTGGGATCAATCCGAGATAAGAAATCAAATACGTTTTCAGTTTATCATCTATCTGTTCAAATCGGAGATTTGATTTACTTAATCACCAGTAATGTTGTTTAGAACTCATTGAGTTTAGGACGTTCAAAATAAAATTAAAATGTTAAAACAGCTGAGAAAGACAACAACAATCGCCATCAGCAGCTTCCTCCAAACCAACTCAACCAAAGGTGTACAATAAAAAGGCTTCCCAAGCACACACCTCAAAAAGGAAAAAAGCTTCTTCTTTTACCTCAACATCCCAACAACACTGTTGGGGAATGAAAAAGAATACAAAAAAAAAACACAAAAAAAACCACACACACCTCTCACATTCATCCTTCTTTTTGAAGCGAACAACAGCAGCAGCTTCAGGCTGCAGAACGCGCCCAGAGACGACGAAGACGCATCCAGTCGACGGGTTTTTGTTCGCCGGCTGCTGCTGCTGCTGCTGAAAACCTCAAACCGGTTGGGCAACCTGTGGCTCCTCTTGTCGACGGCCACCGCTAAGGGAACAGACGACACACCGATGGGAGGGCTTTGTTATGTTTTTCTCGTGCGCTTTGTCCGGTTCGGTTGTGTCGATTGTCTGTCTGACTGGTTTCAGTTGCACGCACACACACACACACACACACACACACACACACACACACACACACACACACACACACACACACACACACACACACACACACACACACACACACACACACACACACACACACACACACACACACACGCACACACGTGTGCATGTGTGTCTGTGGCAATGAAAATGCCTAGAATGAGAAGGTCCGAGGTCGCTCGCTGCCATAAAGAACGCCGAAGAAGAAAAGGTCGCTCCGTTTGTTTGGTGCGCGAGGGCCAAAGCCGCCCAAGGTGGTGTCGACTCACCTTAGCGGAACATTCCAAGTCGATAAAAAAGAAATTGGTTTGGGAAAAAGGGGGGACCTGGGATGAAGGAGGGAGATTTGAAAGGCTTCGAAGAGAGTACACAGAGAGAGAGGGTCACTTGAGTGCAGCCACCAGGAGTAGTAGAATGTTTTGTGTAGTACCGTATCGTTGAGGTGCTGTAAGCCGGAAAGATGAACCACGGTTGCCGTCTGTCTCTTGATGTAAAGAACACGACACAAATGGAAGCTTTCACACACCCACACACACACAGACATACAAGTGGCTTAAGGGAAAAGACACCGTTTCAAGCCAGTGCAGTGTTTGTACCTCGTGGTGGTGGAAAATGATTCATATCTGTGCACTTTCACCCCCCGAACACAGAGCGCAATTTCCGCAACGTCTCACATCTGGGGGGGAGTAGTGTGCTTGCACTTGCATCGTGATAAAGATGCCCCCGGAAACCTGAAGAAATGGCACTCGGCTTAGAAAACATGGACAGCATCTGTGCGCCAAGCATGCCGATACGTGGGACGACGTGTTGGATTTGAACGATGTAACTTTGCCAGCTCGCATCTTAACCGCCTGGGAAAGATAGATTATGCCGCCTTTTGCCTGGTTGTTTTTTCTCCCTCTGGACGTTCATCAGGGTGGGTCAGGTTTCTCAGAACTAGGGCGCGTCCCAGGGTTCTCTGACACGGGAGACGTATCCGACGGAACGGGCAGGTAACAGCAGCAAAACGGGAGAGAGACGATGAAGGAACCAAGTCGCCTAAGCCCGCATACATGCGCGATTGTTCTGAATAAGGGTCAATGGGAAGCGAAGAGAACTCGGGATGCAGAAAATTAGGGTGTTATAGTTGGTTCTCCGTGTATGTGTGTGTGTGTGTTTTTTTTCTGTAAGAGAGAACCACACATACAAGTTCGAGGA
The DNA here is from genome assembly GCF_943734735.2 of Anopheles gambiae. NCBI lineage: Eukaryota > Metazoa > Arthropoda > Insecta > Diptera > Culicidae > Anopheles > Anopheles gambiae. The sequence continues at coordinate 92,296,673 of NC_064601.1, forward strand.
GAATGATTAACGGAGTGTAAGGAATCCTTACGGGGCAGCGAGAATGCTTTTGATGCAACCGACTCTTTGGTAGGCGCTGGCATGAAGAAAAGAACCAGACCCGGATAACGTGTGTCTACCGTCCTTTTGAGTAGCTTCTTGAACCGGTGTCTCAGTGTTCGGAACTGCTCGTTGCCTATCCAGGAGTCTCGCAAATCCTGCCTCCTGGATGGTGCATGTGTGTGTGTGATGTAATGCACTTTGATAGTTGTTCAGGTTTGTAGCAACTCGTCGGGAGAGGCGCTGTGCTCAAAAGAAGGGATTAAAAGATGCATCACCTTCTCGGAACAGCTATTGCAGGTCCCTCCTTCCCGCAACATGTGTTGTGTACGTGTTTGAAGCCTCGAAACCAACCAGAAGCATCAAACGGAAATAGTTCTAGACACATTTTCAATTGGGCGCTGGAATGTTGTGAGGCGGGTGTTTAGTGTTGTGTAATGCATTCAAATTATTCGTACGATTTTCTGCAATACCTTTGGTTGCTCTTTACATTCCTGGAAGATGGTGAATTGGATTGGACTTAAAGCTCGTCTCTCATTTCTGAAGTATTTTGAAGAATTCTTCAATCTGTTTTTGAGCAAGCGCTCGAACAACCAAACGAACGGAATGCAAATGTATGAATGAATTATGACTGGTGGCCAGTTTCGAATTGCTGTGGGTCGTTGCACCGCTTGCAACGGTGTGGGTGAATGTACTCATGTTGTTATTGCAATGTCTTCCGCTCCATTCCTCAGGCTCCTCCAGAATCGAATGAAGCTCATCCATTAATCCAATACAACACTGTGGTTCTGAATTTTTCACTTCATTTCCATGCCCCAATGCAATCCCATCAACGACCCTCCTTAAAGCCGTTAAGGCGCACTGAAGTTCTGGTTCTGAGTGCACACGTTCCAGCGGCAGCGCCTCTCCAACGTCTCGAGTAGAGAAAATCATTAACTTGTTACGCACACCGCGCACCACCGTCGACGACACAACCAGAAGAACCACGTCACGTCTCATGGAGCGAAGCATTACCCATCGTGGCCTCTCTGCCATCACACCGTTCTTTCCAATTTCATTTCTGGTGAACATTTCTGGCAAGATGCTCCAAGTTCTTGCAGGACTGACGAAGAGGAGAACACACGGAGAAACACAATCCCTTGCTGGATGATCTCTCTCTCGTCACTGTGGTGGGGTTGGGAGACTTGACTTGAAATGAAGACTTTGCTGGAAAGTCTTGACAGTGCTCCCGCAAGAACAAACGGCACACAGACACCTCCGGGGAGACCGTTCATCGCACCCGGGACAACAGTGTTGGGCCGACCGGAAGAATCCATCTTTCTTCCAGTGACCGACGTCAACGCCAACACCACATCAAAATCATCATCATCATCATCTCTTTCTCGTGGTTAGGTTCTGGGGCTGGGTGTTGTTTCGGTCGTCCGATTTGTGTGTGCCGGGTGTGTGTTGATCGTTGTCGTTGTTGTGGGGCGCATTGGTGGTGGGGCCGGTAGAAAAAGACCGACACATCGGCCACCCTTCAACCAGGCGCTCTGTCTCGCGTAGCAGACACCGCCGCTGCCGTTTGTTGTTTCACTACACCAGCTGTAAAGCAGCAAAGTGTGGGGGAAGGAGACGCTCAACTCGCTACGAGCGAGTAATCAAGTAATTGCCCTCTTGGCACATTGGCCCTGGTCAATGTTTTCCGTTCGGCAGGGAAGGCAGGAGCACTGCCAAAGAGGCTAACGACGTGCCGTGGCGGTATCACAACGCAGGAAGACACACTGCCGACTGAAGCAGCAAAATGAGAAGAGGGGTTTGAGAGGGCGTCGTCTCCCACTGGACGATTGGATCTACACCACCCAGTACACAGATGGCAGGAAATTCAATGCGAAAGTTTCAAAACCGATTCACAAACCAGATGAGCCTCCAGAGCCCAGCCCATGGTATGGTTCCCAGGGTGCGAGATTGCTGCAAATGGTGGAGAACATATTGCTTTCCATATATGGGAGGGACGCGCAGACAACGCCTCTGGCTGGTGCTGGTGTGGTATGAATATTGTCCTAGGTCAATGACCCTCGCCGGGTGGTGGTCAAACTATGGAGGGAGATGACGACTTCCCCCCGACAAAACGGTGACGCACGGATCCTTCCGTGTGTTCTTCTCGTTTGTGCTGTGCAAAATGGGAAGCATTGAACGCCGGAAAACGCTGGCAGGTATGAAACTAATTATGCTGCCGGTTTTGGATGGGAGGTGGTCGTCGACCAGGAAGCGATTTGGGCAGGATACGCTCTTTACCGTCGGTTGCGGTTGAACTTTAAATGCAAATTATCTGTTTGCATGAAATTCAAATATCGATACAGGGTTGCACAATGGGTTAGATGTTAGAATTTGAAAGATATGATGAGAATGGAATTCTAAAGCAGTGTGTGTGTGTGTGTTAATTTGCATGTATTATGGTGCTATTATGTTCGGATTTGATTCCCAGCATATGCAAGTTCGTCTTTAATAGGCAGTTTTGTCAGTGAACGTCGGATTGACTCCGTAGCATGGTGGTAGGCAAACGAACTGCTAATCCGCCCGTCTGGAGTTCTAATCTCAAACCTCGAAATCATGCTTTATGACGCTCTGTAACCTTAATTAAAATGAAATTACTGGATTTAGAAACATTATCTCCATCTAGCGCGCTTATTAATATCGTCATATTTAAGACTGCTGTAGAGAATTCTTTCCGCCTCTCCCCTTCCTATCCAACTGGATGAAACTCTCTTTACCGTGGCTGGTGCTGCAATACGTGCGGTGTTACGACAGCAGACGGCGGCGGAGTAGAATGAAGGCTAACATCGAAGCGGCAAAAAAAACGAGGTCACTGTGCAAAAGTATATGCACTTTTTGCCTGCTATTGCGTAGCCTGCCCGACCTCGCCGTCACCGTCTGGCAAAGAGCGAGCAGCAGCACCATACCACCCAAAACCCACCGATAGTTGTGTCTTCAGCGATGCCCCGGCAACAAAACGCGAACCTCCTTCTTGTGCGCGCGCGATCGAAGGTTCCGGCAATGAATGGCTGAAAACTCGCCCAGTTGTTCGCAGGCAGAGAGCACAGCATAAAGCAAAATGTTCACCTCCTATCCCGCACACCCGCCCCGCACAGTCTGGCACAGTTTGATGCAACATTATTGTGTGTACCCGTCTGCTTGTGGCCCCGCTTTACTGCCTTGACATTTTTGCCGCCACTGCCGCTGTTTCGAATTTGCCGCCTCCGCCGCCACCTCTCAGGTGGGGGAGGGCGGGTGTCTCGTTACTCAATTTCATCACGGTTTGCCTTTTCCGAATGGTGGGCCTCCGTTAGGTTGCGATCGGCTGATGGGGAGGTATCTATTGAAGGAATGAGAGAGAGAGGGCGAGTTTGGTTTGAAGATTGTAAGAAGTGTGAGGCAGGTTAAGATGGGTAATAGATAAGAAGCGCCGGAGGCGATGTTAACTGCACACCCAATGGCGGGGGCGGAAATGGCCGCTTTATCTGTTCTGACCATTATTTATAATTTATTTCTTTCGTTTTCTTCTCGTTGCAGGTGAGTTCAACTTTCGCTTTTGATCGAGAACGTGCGGCGAGGTCCTTGCAGGTGCTACGGACCAGAGTCCTTAGGCTGTGTGTATCTGATGTCTAGGTTTAGAAGTTTACTTGGGTGTAATCGCAGGCCTGGTAATGTATTTCGGTCAATATTGAGCATCATTACGTTTGATGGGCTCGTTTGTATGAATTTGAATTTTCTGTTATCAGCTCCAAATTTCCGCTCCCCAATTACGACGGGAACTTACAACTTCAAACTGATGTTTCTACAGTGAGAATTACAATTAACGATTACATTAACGAACACTTAAATGCTCGTGCAACCAGATCAGTGACATTAATTCTAGTTTAGTTTGCACATTACACCACACGACTATTTCCTTGCTTTTCCACCGCTAACGCAAACAAAAATTAAGATGAAATTGTTTGATAACAGTGTGGGGGAGGGCATGGATGGAAAAGATGATAAAGCTTGCTTCGTATGTTGTGTGTTGTTGATGAAGCGGAGACAACCCTGAACGTTTACGGCATGTAATGTTTCGTTAATTAAAAGACCAGCCCCATATCCATAATCGCGCCTGCTCGTGCTTCTGCTGCCATGGTTGACTGGCCTATTGCCTTTCGTTTCGATAAACGTGCGGGCCTGTTTGGCAAACGGTGCGCGCGTGCTCATTGATGGCACTTAAAATCCCTCCAAATGGGTGTTGAAAATTTGCTTTTATGATTATCGTGTGTTTTTAGCCGAGCAAGACAACAGAGCAAGCGAGCGAGCGAGCGAGTGGGGAGCATCTTGATGGAGTTTTCCGTGTTTTTTTGTTTTCATTCTTTTTGGAGCAACAAAATATAGCAAAGGAGATGCGGCGCGCAGGGTTCGAATGAAGTGGCTCCCTCACCCGACAGGTGCAATGTTGTGCTGCGTGACGATTGTTGTACGCACATCCCTTTTTCCCCCTTTGCAGTAATTTGGCAGTGGTGGTCGGTGCGACAAAAGAGCTATCGAAGGAGGCTGCCCTTTTTCTACCTTAACTCCTTTTCTCGGAAGATAATATCCAAACCCGCACCGAGGGTCGAACGATTTTTGGTTTTACAGCCGGTCGGTCGGACATCCCCTCGAGGGGTCGGTTTGTGCCAAAAACCAGTTCAAGATTGCCTCGGCCACTTGTGCTGCTGCTGCTGCTGCTGCGGGCAATCTTCATACACGTTCGAAGAAACACCTGGAAGTATCTGCTTCCCCGGCCGAGCGATTTTGGTAGCAATTTTGGCGCGTGCTTTTCCGGAGATGGTGCGGCAGTGGCTGTGGCGGCAATGACAACTAAGGGAAAGATTAAGGGGCGGCTGTGAGACCAAATCGGTCTGTTCCATTCGATTGTGAATGGGTTCGTTTATGTTGCTATATCTTTTTTTTTGTTTTAGTGTGATGGCAGTTTTTTGTTGTTTTTGCTCTTTTCGGTCTTGGTTCCGTTTCGCTATCCTCCACACAAAGTGTAAAAGGTGCAGCAGATGCGCCAAGAAGCAAGAGCACCTGCCCCGATGTGTCTGTCTGCTGCTGTTGGTTTTACGGTTTTTCGTTTGGGGGATATTTTTTTTTTCTTACTGTAATCTTGATTGACCTCACATGTACGTCTGGAGGACAGCGCAGCTTTACCAGCTGTACCCACGGTCCGTTCGGGAAATGTCTGTTTGTTTGTTTCGAAAGCTGTAATGTGTTGGACCAGTTGTTGCTACTTCATTTGTCATCAGGTGGCGAAACAAGTGAAGATACAGACAAGAAAGACTGTTTATGTTATCTTCACAGCGTAAAGTAATGTTTTTATTTCTAAAGAGTACAAATATTACTGTTTTAATGCATTTAAATCGATTTTAATGAATCAACAACAAAGGGGATTCATTTCTGCCAAGAAAGAGCTAAGGATGTTGCACCATGCTGGAACTAAAACAACAGATTTGATCCCAAAGAGTAACTGACATTATTTGTATGAATCAATCGAAACACAGCATAACATGCTTGAGATTTCAGATTAAAATTTTGAGATTGGATTCTGAAAACATCAGAAATTGGAGTACGCTTTGTGGTACATTGAATTCACCCAACATTTGCTCCGCGAATCGTTAGTATTTTGGTTGTTGTAGTCATTATTTATTTAAATTTAACCCATGTAGACTGCTTCAACTGGTGCGTTAAAGTGAGCATAATCCAGCAAGTGCAGTTTTCGATCAATATTCCTGCCTCGCTTCCAGAAGATACAGCATACTAAACATTGCTCACTCACCCGAATTCATTTCGGCTGTTCGATACGATTCATAATTACAAATCGATTCACTTCCCTTCCCAGGGGGATATGATGTTCCAAGTCATAAAACCAAATACCGAGCGATTTGCTTCCCAACAAAATCAACCTCCCCCGTTCGCAACAGCAACTCTCCTCTCCAACCTGGTATAATGTAATGTGCTCGCTAAACGGTCGGGGTTCGGTGTGTTTGGTGGAAAATTCGCACAATTTTCCTCGCCGTTTCGCGTTTCGGTTGAAATTACATCAATCAGGACGCGGGCGACCGACGGACGAGTACGCCTTCTCGGGAAGGAACGTTCCACAGTAGCAGCAGCAGCAGCAGGAGTTCCGTGGCTGGATTTTCGCGATAAGCACCGTGCGCTCGAATAAGCCGTAGTGTGTGTGTGTGTGTTTGTGTTTGTGTGGTGGGCAACAACCCAGTCGGTGCGAAAAGGTTTGCCAGGGTTCCACCATTCCCGGGAACAAATTTATAACCACCAGATCCCCCTACCATTCGCCGCACAAACCTTCCTTTTACTGCCGCCGTAATCCTTCTCGCGAAAAAGGGGCTTCATCGCACGCCAGGACATTTAGCCGCTCGTTGGCTGCCGGGATTTTCTCGTCCTTTTTTTCTCCCTCACTCTCTAGCTCTATCTCGCTCCTGTTGCTGCAGAAACGCCCGCGGTGGGGCAGGGTTTCGGAAGGTTATAACATAAATTTAGCTGCCGGTTTGGCGCCACGGGCACGTACCGTATTATGGTGCTTTGCGTTGCTTCGCGTGCGCATACACACACACACCACACAGCATAATTTGAAAATATCGTGCAAATGAGTGCAGAAAGAAGCGGCATCTCTCGGACGTTCGATTGAATACGTTTGGGTGCTCTTTGCGCCAGGCGGCGGCTTCCCCCCAGTGCTGGGTGTTTATTTTACGCTTCCCATTTTCGTTACCTTGCCAATTTGCAATCAGAAGCGCGCCAAATCGTGCGCCGGATGGGGCAGATTTTTTTTGTTTGGTAACAGGCCAGAGATCATCAAGAAAAGGTGTGGTCGGTCAGGAGTTTGCTGTTGAAAATCATGTGTCCGTTTAAACACACTTTGACAAAGGGATATGCAATTAATGAGCAAACTGTGTTTGATATGGAATGTTTTATTTATTTAGGTTAAATTGTTCGTAATGTGATGAATCTTTCCTTGTTCAATGACGCTGGGCGGTCTGTTTGTGCCATCAAATTGCATTAGTTTTATCGAATTTAGGAATGCATACGATAAACGGGTGTGTTTTACACAAAAACTCGATTAATCCGCATTTGTAACTAGTTGTTACACGCTTTGCACTTCAGTTCCAACTGTTTGGATAGGAGTTTACTGCACCAATCATCATCTTCCTTCCAATTAATAGCTGGCTGCCTCCAGTGATACCATCTCGGTGTCATCGGGAAGTTCATTCCAGCTCCCCGGTACTGTTGGATATATTCCCAAAACTGCCCTCACAGTGCATCTTTTATACCTCATTTTTGTCTGTATGTTTGGTTACCTGTATCCTCAATTTCAACGTTGATTCGATAAACCAGAGCCAGAAGAGCGATAACAGGTATGCTGTCTGCGCCGGTGTGTAACTCTAACGAAGCACCGTTGCCATACCGTAGTCGTCGTCCTGTCGACTGTGACACGTTCGCTCGACGAGTCGAGAAAATGTGATTATAAACTTTGCTAACTAATTCACAAACAGTCAACACACACACACACTCCGGGTTGCAATTCTGATTAGTTGGTGACTCGCTCTATCCGGTTTCCCCGGGTGCTTCCGGTACTGCTCCGTGTGAGGGGGCAAGTGCGATGCCCTTGCAGTTGAAAATTCAACTGCTACTTTTGAACTTTGGCCATCGTACACCCCGAAAATTTGCTGGTTGTGACTTCGCCGTGGAGCTTTAGTGCATCCGGTTTGTTCAGTTGAATTCAGTGCATCCTCATGGCGACAGTGGGATATCGTCCAGGATGATATATACATAAGGGAAGCTACAAAAACTGTGCATGGACGTTTGAATCCTTATTCTCTGCTTCCTATCCTTATTTTCATCTCTCTCTCTCTCTGCGTGTATGCATGCGACCAGTTCGTCGGTTATTGACCCCCTGGACGATGTCTGAGGTGGTCGGCGAGTTGAGATTTGGATTTACGTCCGAACCGCGCTGCAAGCTGATGCACAAAAACAAAGAAAACGAATGCCCAAAATTGTGGTGCAACCTGCTGCTGCTGCTGCATGATGGCAGAAGCAGACCAAATGGGTGTTCTGGGGGGTTTTGCGTTGGTCAGAGCACGACAGAGACACATCGTTGGATATACTTTGAGCCTAACGATTTAACCTGTGAACTTGATGGAGCGCGGGGAGTACACATGGAGTCTTCGCAGGGGTTAACCACAGAGAAGAGAACAGAGAAAAATCCCCAAACCAAACAAAACGACAGCTGTTCTTGGTGCTGCAAACTGAACTCCAGAGCAAATGAGACATGAAAGAAAGACGCGGAAGAATCGAGAGCCCCTTCAGGGTTGTGCCTTTTCTTCGATAGAATGGATCAATGTTTGAAGTTGCCAGAACTCTCCCCTGGACATCAGCACCTCTGGAAGAGAATTTGCATTTTGAAATCATTGAAAATGGTGCTCCAGTTTTTCGAGTACTGTACCAGAGGCACTTCAAAAGTGTTGAAACACATGTGTTATTGTGTTTTTATTAGCCAGCTTTGCAGGTGCTTTGTACGTGTAAGCAGTTCTTGCCAGATGAGTCCGAATTAATCCGACCCAAATTTTCTTTTATTCAACTGCCTCTCTAATGGCAGCATTTGGGGGCTTGACCAAAGGCCGATCTTCCAATCGCAAACCGCTGCCCACGGTCTTCCAACTCGAAAAGCTCATAAATATGTATCCGCAGCGATTTACGGAGCATATTTCGTTCGCTCGCAGTAGAACGTGAGCCTTCAGGGGCATGCTGGAGCGAAGGTTTTTTTTTTCTCCTTCTTGTGACTGAATGAGGCTCTAAAGCCTCGGTGCTAAAATAAAAGTGACGAGGTTATTGACAGTGGTAGTAGTAGAACCCGCCACAAAACTTTAGAACCACACGATGAGGCTCTCTCCCGTTCTTGAGGACTGAGGTTCTTTTTTCTCATAACCTCCGTCCAGGGCTCAGCGTGTTTGGTCTGGTGGGCATTGGAGCCGAACAGTATTACTGTGCACACAGAGCGCTTCCATGGGCTTCTTGTTGTCTTTCCTTCCAACGGCCAACACAAACAGACACACACATTACCCTTCTTCTATCGAGCACTGCTCGGTTCTCGTTACGATGTCCGCGCTGCTGTTTGGAAGTTCGAAGAACTCCAAGAAGGCACCACTCGTTTGTTGTAAAAACCTTGTCCAGCAGTCCAACTGGCGGCGGGGAGACCTGTGTGATCATCCGGTGTTGGTTGTTGGAGGGTCGCAAATTGTTGCAGGCACCATTTGGTTATTATTATTATCCTTTGTGCCGGTTTTTTTTAGTTGCTCTCTTGCTTTTCATCTTCTTCTTTTTTTTTTTGCTGTGTAACTGGGGCGGTGCAACTGTTACGGTTGTGGTTTTGGATATGAACGAAGCTTGAAAAATAATAGTCTGTAAAAGTTGTACGTGTACGAGAGACGGGAGCCTACTCACTACTCGCTGCAGAGTACAAACAACGGGTGTGAGTGTTTGGACGAGCGCCTTGTTTCCTTGGAAAAATGGTGTAATGATGATCCTTTTTCCATTATTTTTTATTCAGGATTTTCACAAGCACTCACAGGCCCACAGCTGTTGTTAAAATATTATGAAACATTTGCGCCTCTGTTGTTCTTTGGAGGTTATTATTGTTTTGCTTTTGGTTTTGATTTCTTTCTACAAACTGCGGGGCTTTTTTTGTTTTAATTTATTTTATTAAAAAAGCTGTTAAAAAGATCAAAACTGCTCGAGAAAATCACGTCAAAAAGGACAACAGCGTGGTCTTGATGTTGTTGCTGGAAATTGGGATTCCTTGTGTGGCTCAAGGGCGAGGAAAATCGATTACCGCATCTTCTGAAAATTTAGAACTCCCCATATACAAACACACAAAATCCAATCTTCCCTTTGGGTTTCGCAAAATGGCAAGCAATCCCTAACCTTCTGCCCCACCATATCTTGTGGGAAATGCAGCAAATTTTGCCCTTAAATTTTCCCGCATACTCACCGCTGTTGCATACACGGCGATGCAAAACAGTTGTCAATCGTGGTGCTCTCTTAGGTTTGCCTCGTTCGCTTGTCGCATGGCCGCATCTCAGCAAGTGTAAGCGCGACGAACTGCGAAAAACGGTTTTGCCGAAATCCTTCCATCTTCGGGTGGAATTTCAATTTTGGCAAGAAAATGCGGAAAACATTCGGGATCAACCTCTCTCCGTGTTCGCGCTGCAATCTCCAGCATACGGGGGGAGAAATTGTCATTTTGCTTGTGTGGTTTTTGCGGGTCTTTTCACTCCATGGGAGGAGAGATGTTTACGGGAAGGCGTTCTTACCTTCCAGCTGTCGTCTGTGTTAGCGGTGATAGTGAAAAGGTAAGGTAGGTAGGTTGTTGCTGCTGTTAAATGATAGAATTAGAGAACTGTTCTTGTGTGTATTGTTAGTTGTTGTACATCTTTTTGTTGAAGGTGCAATGTACAGGGCGAGCAACAGCATTTTGAAGAATACTCGTTTTTTAGGTACTAAGAACCAGCGTTTGAAAGCGTTTAAAAATTAACATTAGAAAACATATGTCAGAAGTGCAATTTTTCACATACTGTATAGTTAGGATACCTTCGTTTATCTCTTCCAGAGGAGCTGTGTGTGTGTCATCAAGGTTCATCTGTTCATTGACACCTCTAACCGCAAACTCCGCAACAAAAAACCATTACCTAAAACCGCGTCAGCTGGAATACGAAGCATTGAACATTGAACAAAGCGTTGGGGATCTCTCCATTTAAACACACACTTCTTTCCAACTCCGCCGTATGCTCTTTGTGCTCTGCTTCTTCGTGGCATTTTTGCAAACATTTCGTTCGCGTAACAAAAAAACAACCCTCCTCGTGGTGATTTAAAACACGTGGAGCATCACACTGACTACATAGTTGTTCGGATCCCGGAGATCACCTCTTCGCTTTATTGGCATTGTATCGACGAGGAGGTAGATGTGCAAAAAATGGATTGAAGAAAAAACAACCCAATAAAACGAAGCAAGATTTGAGCGATCGCAAAGTGCGAAGAAAGAGGCGCCGCGCGCGTAAGCATCGATAGTGAAAATGTTTATGCATATACTCACTGGTGAGAGGAGGCAGTTGGTAAGAAGGGTTCCATACGCACGATGCAAATCAGCGATCTGCGGCGCCTGTACCTCATTCCCTTTCACACACATACACACACACCTCACATGGCAAATATGTGTGTCTGCTATCGATGGTTTGGAAGGGAAATAAACTGTGCGTAATGCTGTTTGGAATGTTGACTGGGTGTGTGTGGTGTATTGTTTGCTCGTCTTTAAGGGGGTTTTCATCGTTCAGTGCAGCCAAGTTGAAATGCCTTTTTTCTTAACACACTTCTCCCGATGATGATCTTTAAGAAGTGAAGACGAAGGCAAAAATAGGAGAGAGAAAGAAGAAGTGAAAGCTCTTCATTTTAAGAGCCATCGCGCGCTCCTGATTCGTTCTGTCCGATAAACTTGTGCTATCAACTCACTTTTCATTACAATGTTGAGCAGGAGGACACTTGCTATTGAATCGGCAGCAGTTTTCCGAGTTAAAGCCAAAAGGTAAGAAAAGTGATCCAAGTAACTTTTCCTTCCCCAACTCCAGCAGTTGCAAAAATCAATATCATCGCCCGCGCGATCGCTGCAAAATCGAACGGCGCTAGGCACTCATTCCGGCAGAATAATTGAATATGAAATTTTAATTAAAAATGCATCATCGTTACTGCAAACCTCTACTGTACTCTCTCTGCAATATTGTAAAAGCACCACCGCCGCCGTGCCTAGATGATGCTCCTTGCAATGGCGCTTCCGCTTGGAAGCGGAAAGGAAATTGACTGAACGCTGCAAACTAGAACGCTCTCACCCCCGAATCGGAGTGCAGCTGGCGGTACTCCCATGTAAACAGTGTGTTCCATTTTCCCACCGGCCGCCGGTCGGGAAAGCCGGAAAAGAAGGTTCGTGCTGCCATCACGCCCAGGAATGCGGGGCCCATAAGTCTGTCATCGGGGTCTGGGGAAAAGTGCATCTTGTTGTACAGGCGTTAGAGGTTTTTTTTGGGGGAAGGCGATGATTTAAATCGCTTGAATTCACTCTATTTTGGTTCACGCCAAGCGAAGATGTTTTACTTTTTGGTTAACAGTTAAGGCAAAAAAAAATCGATATGATGAATGCATTTTCCTGAGGTGAAAATTAATGCTCCACAACTTGTCCCGCTGTTCTGCACAACAGTGTGTGTGAGTGTGTGTAAACAAATGTTAAACACCTATTTTCTTTCCTGCTACAGACAGCTTTTCGTGTATGATCGAGTCGAGTGCCGCATAATGATGACCAAAACGACGGGGTGTGGGAGTGTAGGGGGTGTGAATAAATTATTTGTTACCTAAAATGTGTCTACTTTGAAGTGTTGGTGCTTGTGTGTGTATTTAAAGATAGAACTTTAGTGCTCTTGACTAGCTCGCTCTGTCGCGCTCGCTTGCTAGACGCGACGTGAAGGCGAACACCAACGGTGACGTGTCGAAAGATAATTAACATCGAGTGAAAATTAATTACTCGAATCACTCGTCTTGTCAGATTTTCCATTTTCTTTCGCCCTGTAACAGCCGCCCTTCTAGTATTTTATCACCCGACTCGAGGGTGGTATAAAACCTCCGGCCAAGAACCGAGCAGCAGCAACACCACGGTGTTACAATTAAGCGCTTTTCCGCTCTCGGACGAAATGGGGCCGGTGGAAGCAAAACAAAAAAACAGATCCTCAAAAGTGGAGGGAACACGAAAGCGGTAGTTTGCACAAAAATCGACTCGTCGACTCGCTTTGAAATTTACACCGATTTGCAATTCAAATTCTGGAGGAAAGCTTGCTTTTCCAACCACACACACAGACACACCGTCTGTGTCTGTCGGCGTCGGTGGTGAAGTGTTTCCTTCGTCTCGGAGTTTTTTTTGTCCCCTACCAAAGCGGTGGACTGCGACGGTTTTCCACGAACGGTTAATCCTTGCAATCCGGACGCTTTCGAGACGTTGTGCGAGTTTGGTCCTCCTTTCATTTTCTGTGTTTCTTTGTGTGTCTCTGTGTGTTCCGGGGCACAAGCCGCAAAGTTTTTGACCACTTTGATGACAAAGTTTCCCATCCCCATCCCAAGTGGAAAACGATAAAATTTCCCTAATTCATTGTAGAGGAGAACCGGTTGGTGGTGTTGTCGTCGTCGTCGCCGTTGCTTCGGTGTGCTTTTTCCGGAGCGAAATTGATTACCAGCCTGGCAGGCGACACTCGAGGTAGATGGCAGAGTTTCACACGCATCTTGAAATGGAAATAAAGGAACAGAGAAAGGTGAATTTCCACCAAGAAGACAGGCGTTTTATGCGCGCCTAGAGGCTTCAAAGAGAAAAGGAACAAAACATAATTTCCCCCCCCCGGTTGCAGATTATCACAGAAAGCACACAGCTTTGGCAATACAATCTGACCTTCGGTCAGACCTAATCCAATTGTCCCCGGAGTACGTGTGTGTGTCGGTTTTGTGAGGTTGTCTTTATCATATATCTTTCCGCTTGTGTTGCAATGTGTACACGATTAGTTTATTAGGGCGAAGCGCCGAAGTGCCATCTCGATTGGAAGCCCATTATTACTCCTTAGTGTGTATCCATTCTGCTCCTCGGAAACACTCACGGAACGCTAAGGATAATAAAATTAACACAGCCACGCACCGAATGCTCTCTCGGCCTTTAAACACAATCCTCACGACCGTTTGCTCGCTTGTGGTTTGATATGGCTTGACCTTGGTACTATTGCGCGTCCGCGCCCTTGCTGGCAGAGTCATTTCCAACGCTCGGAACGCTTTGTGATGAAAGCAAGCAAAATTGCTTCGCCTACACACTTACGGACTAGCGACAACGACGACGACGACGACAGCGTCTTTGTGTGCTACACCGATGTCCTTAAGAAATCCATTCGGCAGCCGCAGACGCTGTTGTGCAAGGGTGAAGCAAATCCGTGGAAATTACTTCTTCAAGGAAATCATTCGGTCTAGGTTTCTTTGCGACTTCTATAGTGGGGCCAGAGGACGTGATGAAAGCTAGGAACGCACCGGGACAGGGAATAAAATGGTTTCTGGTGACGCAATGTCGCAGCTCCACTCATTCGGATGCTATTCTTTGCCTGCCCGTTGTTTCCTAGGAAGGAGTGAGAGTGGCCCTACGGAGGAGAGGCCAAGAGATTAAAGATTAAGATAGGAAATAGGTGTGGCGTGGAAATCGTACCATTGGAGGTTTAGGTTTGGTCTTGTGTGTAGAAAAAAAACTCCCGCTAGAAACCGTCATTTTGTCTCCAGTTGATTGGCAAAAGTACGCGCGTTAAAGACTCACCCTTATCGGTTTCATAAAGATCATTTCTTCAAAATTGGCAGCAGCAGCAACAACATAATTGGAAGACAGAACTCCAACCTCCAGGTAGTGCAGCTATATTTAAAGACAATGTATTCGCCCGTTGGCGCCCTGCATACGAACTCAACATGGATGGCATTGAGTTGGCGCTTTTGTCTGCCGCGTGGCGGGTCCCTCTGCTCCGTGTCCGTGACCCTCACACGCAATTACCCCCACAGTGGTGATTGTTGGTGTAATAAAGTGTCACAAGATATCGAGCGAATCAGCGTGCGCGTATAATTCGCGTCGTCTTGGTTGGCTTTGTTTGGTGAGTTTCGGGATTGCGATCATATGCAACGAAGAAGGAAGAAGAGAGTGCTCCCCGGACGCGCGCGCCCAATCATTGTGGTGAACTTTTGTTTGAGGGCATGGTGGAGCGTAGGTCTCGTCATTATGTCGTCATCGTCGATACGATGCTTTTGTGGTACGTGAACTTGGGCATTAGCTCCAATGTGTGGGAAAGTGTGAGAGCTGTTGCCTTCCCGGGCAGTCAAGTCCATTTCCGTGCGGGTGACAATGGCAAAGGCCCTTCCTATGACCCCCAGCAGCAGCAGCTGTAGTAGCAGCGTTGGTCGTCTGATCCTAGTACATTCCAAGTTCTGGAATGGATTTCGCCGAATTCGCTGCTTCTCTTAGCGCTTCATTGTAATTTTGATGGAAGTAATTTCCCCGACAAGAAATGTCCTGAAGGACATCCACAACAAAGATGGGATGGTCGTATTCACACACACTCACGAAGGGTGGCCTTGAACCGCCAGTTGCAAGAGCACACGGGCGGGGTCCCTACGTGGGTTGAATGTTTGGAATTTCCGGCACAAATCTGAGGATAGAGAACTTATCCTGAGCAACGAGAGCGTACCTGAGCGATTTCAGGAAATTCAGGATGTCTGTTGCTGCTCTCTGTTCTGGAGGTTAAGTGTACGGCCTGTCTGTCCCTGTTTTGGAAGGTTGGGACAGCGTTGTATCCCGAAAATATGCAACGTTTGGTTGATGTTTTCGTTTGATTTTGGAATTTTAATTAAAGTTTCCCAGCACGGAGTTTAAAGAACGTGTTGGTAGTAGTCGGCCCACTGAAAACGCTACGCGGAAGGATTCGAAGCGAAAGGAAAAACAAGTCCACCACTCCCATTTTCTGCCTAGATTCGTTATTCGCTAAACAGTCGAGGGAGGGAGCAGCACACTAAACATAAGTGACATAATTCATGTCGGAAAACCCATAAATATCTTGCCCATACGTCCGCAGCCTTCACCCCGAATGTTTCGCCAGTTCCAACTCCACCGACTTCAAAAGGCACAACACACCCCCGGGAGAACATCCACGCGTAACGAGACGCAATAAATTTTCGTTTTAAAACTTTTAGCCTCTCGAAGCAGAATTTGAAGTGTGCAAGCGCGGCGGGCCCGTCCGTTTAAAGACCATTTTGATAACCGGGCGGCAGTGGTCGAAACCCGGGCCGGGTCGGGTCTGCACAATCAACAACCACCGGGTGACGGTCGAACGGACCAATTTCCCGATAAAACCGACGTCTTACGGTATAACGTTTTTTTTACGAATTGACAGGGCCCAGGGGGTAGAAAAATAACCCCAGTTCGTCCGAGTTCTTCCACTTTTCCGCTACTGAAGTGTGTTTCAATCCTTCGCGCGGTGTTCACACATCGTCTAATGCCCCTTTTGTTACCAAAACCCTCTCCTAGTCGTCCCTTTGCCGTGTGTTGCGCTGTTTATGAAAGCTGTCGAAAGCTTATTTATGGTGCCGTTTTGCTAATGGTTTCGATTGAGTGTATATGTGCCGCTGTGCTGAGTTGGTTGCTCCCCGGGCGGGCGGGTGCGCTTTCCAGCATAATTATCGGAACAAACCCCAAATGCTTTGCACACAGCGACAGTTGAAACCCTTTTCTTATGGCGCGCGCGCGCGCGTTTAAATCAGCGACACAGCTGTTCGTTTGTGCCGCCGCACAGAGAGTACTTGGTGGCAAATCGATTACCGCTTCGCCGAAAAAGCTTAGCCCAACTTTATCGTTCATCTTGTGGAAAAAAGTGTCTAATATATATATGGAGGAAAGGAGCGCGCGTTTCGATGAAGGTTAAAGAATGGCAAACTTCCGATTCCTTTTTGCTTCCCATGAATGCTTAATTTCTATTTTCGACCATGTTGTGTAGCGATCAGGGGAGGGTATAGATGAAGGACCACCCTCATCTAGTGCCCTCCTACGCCCCTGCGGTGTAGTTTGATTGGGGGTGACTGGGGGCTCTTTTTCTTTTCATTCCGGCATTGGTGGACCTTCCGTTCCGTACTAGTTTCGCTCTCTCAGCAAGCCGTGATTCTATTTTCGTTATCAACGTCAATCCGGCTGAACCGGATGGGGCATAAAACATCCTTAGCCATTTTGGGGGAGTGGGAGGTGGGATAGCCTCACGCCACTAGCTAGAGAAAAAGGACCAGAAAACGACCATAACGTCGTCCGGCCTCCTCCGGTCGGAAATGCCATTGCACGCGATTTTCGTTAATGTAAGGAATTTTGTTTTAATATTAAACCACCGGCGCTCCTCGTTAGCGCCGGTTTTCTTTTCGGGTCGCTGTGTAGGTGTTCGTTGAAGAAGCTCGTTGTCGGACGTCATTGACGTCAGAGAGACCTCGGAATTGTTTGAAAATGGTTTGTGTGGCTGGGAGGGTCAGACACCTTTTTGCCTCGAGATTGACTAAATTAGAACCTTTGTTTTATCTAATGACATTACCAATTAAATGGCATTAATGTTCAATGAGGGTTCGATTCCATTTTTGGGTCGTCTGATGCTGCCCCAGTTTTTCCTGTGATGCTCCAATAACGATGAACTCGTGTCTCTTTCTTTCTCCCGTGTCTGAAGATTCGATTGGAGGTGTTTTTCGGTAAACGATCTGGACTAGAAACCGTGGGCCGCGTGCCCTAATTCTGGTGAACATAAATCAACCTGGTGCAGCCAAAACAAGAAGAATCAGGTTTCGCACTAAACAATCTAAAAAGCTGGTTGTTTACTAGCCCAGTGTCTAGCTTGGTCTTGGCTGGTCTGGTGTTGTTGTTTCCCTTTTTCTCCTTCTCGAGAGATATTCCTAACAGAGCACAGCTCATCTGGCCATTCTTTAGAAATTCCCCAGCCCCAAAAACCATAAACAATCGGCAGACTGGTCGGAAGTACGCGGCCAACCACCAACAAGAACCCGTTTCGAAACGGCCGTTTCACCGGAAACAAATCATTCCCTAGGTTCTCTCTAGCACACCGCGATCCGTTTAGCGATGTGTGATAGCCAAAATCTTGAAAAGACACGACTTTGTTTTGCATTCCTTTTTCTCTCCTATGCGGCTTCTTTCCTGTTTCAGCGTACAGAAGCACCAGACACCGAAAATCCGAAGGGTGGTGGTGGCGGTTGTTTGAACGCGAGCGTCTCTTACTCAACGTGGTGTGATACATTGTTGTCGTGGGTTTGAGGTTATTTGATTTCGTCTAGATCTCGACTTGCCTTTTTTTTGTAGCGACGGTTACATTCGGCATTAGTAGACGGCGATGTTGAATTGCGCTGAACGCGATTGCATTTCACGCGGACGGCAAACGCCCTCCGCGCTTTCTGGTGTGACGTATGTCGCTGTTGGCCAGACGCGACTCATCCGTGGGGGAAAGTTCAATCACCCAACACAATGATTTGTTTTACGCTTTGCTGTGCGATCGTGTTTTAATCGTAACTTACTCTGGTGGTGGTGGCTGGCTACAGTTCTGAGAGTGATTTAGGTTGTTTTTGGGGACAGGAATTTCGGAGGGAGTGCAGACGGCGTACGCTTCGATGGCGAACTTGATTTGTTTTTGATAGCTCGCCCCGTCTGTCATCTCTCTGGAATGCTTAATATGCCGATCAATTTGCAAATAAATGAATGATTTTAATTTAAATACTTTAGTGGTTTGAATGCGAAAAGTCGTAAAATTTGGCGTCTGAATGTGTTGAGGGAGTAACGTGCTACGCTAGGAGATGGTCAATGGTTTAATGTATAGAGAGGCGGACAATTACAGGACTGGACTTGGATCGATTCCCCATTTGGAGTGGATTTTATTTCGTGTGTTTCAAGACTCATCAGATCAATCTAGCTACAAAAACAACTCAAATCAACTTAAATACAATTTCCTCTTCATTTTGATTTAAACCTCACTTTGTTTAACCAAGTTTAACCAATCAACACTTTGCACTTCTTCCCTGTTATTGTTGCTCTTCAGTTTCATTCTAACTTGAAAGCATTCCACAGCAGACCAGGAACAAAGGCGAAAACCTAGAAACAGTCAGAGTAAATTCCCCCCCAGTTTTAAAGTGCAAGTGCAACGTCTGTGCATTGGGGAGTCGAGCCAGGCTTCCTTTCCGAGGTGGAAATTGCGGTGCTCTTTTGGAACGGCGTGAATGTGTTTTATCTTTCCACCAGACGCCATCCCGGCGTGGCTGCTGAAGTCGGCGAAGAGGAGGAGGAACACTATTCTCACCGAAAAGAGTGGCGCACCGCAGACGCGCCCAGCACCAGTTGCGCTGCGCTTAGTTTATTTTATTCCGATGCAGCAGCCAACTTCTCTCTCTTTCCTCTTTGTCTCCGGAGTCTGTGGATGCGGCAGAGTCTGCTGCTGATGCAGCGAAGGCCGAGACACGATCGAAACGGAGGGTTCGGTCCAGACCGTTTCTCAACAGGATCAGCTTTCGAGTGGTGTAGACCGCCAAATGACAAAGGCAGCGTACAGAATGACCGTTGAGAGTGGATGGGGGGGGATTGCTCAGAGGGAACCGAAGTCGGCAGCTCATAACTTTTAACGTCCCCTTAACGTTAACGGGCAGACAAGTACGATTACGCGCCGCGATGCTAACTGCATAGGAAAATAACAAATTCCAATTCCCCGTGAAAGAGGCCATAGAGTGAGTGCGGGTGAACTGAGAAGTTTGAGTACGATCGCAAAGAAATTTCCATTACAACACCCATGGTTAACCGACATGGTTATGGTCCTCCCTCCGGGCTTGTGCGCTGTGTCTCTCCGCAAACGGGCGGAAAAAATATGCTTTCTTAATCGATTTTAATTGCTGAGAATTACGTCCATAAAGTGTGGCTTACTTCGAAGTGTTACCCGTTCCTATCGTAGGTATGCATGATGTAAAGACGTAAAGACAAATTTACTGGCAATGCATGAACACGACATCATACATTTCAGTTTGTCTTTTTATGACGTCCGTTCGCTAATCAAATAGAAGCGTTTTAATTGCAACGAAACAACCTTTCCGCTTCTCAGAACCATCCATGGGTTTTTGTGTGGAATTTGTCTACCAATGTCACGTACAGTGGAACCACCCTGATCCTCTCGCAAACACGCAATTTGTTGTGTACTATTTTTATGTCCCTCCCCTTATAATACCCCGAAAAACCCGAGTCCTTTAGCCATGGGTTCTGTCAGTCGGATTAATTATTTTGTTACACGAAACTGTTGTAACTCACCCTGCCACATACATGTGTGTGTGTAGGTATGGGTACACCCTTTGGCATTTGCATGACACGCTGCCAGTTCGTTTGGCTGGTGCGTACATGTGGAAAAAAGGTATATTTGGCGCACGGCAGATCAAAATAGTTAACCTTTTCCGGGATATATCGATGATGGCGATAATCGGGAAGGCTTAGAAGTTGAGCGAACGTGCGGTACCAGTGTGGCCAAACAAATGACGTTGACATAGGCCTGATCTATCGCCGTTATAACATACCGTAAGTTGCGTCAAACCCATGTTTTCGGCATCGATTAGTCTGCAAACGCTACACTAAGCTAATCGTTCAGCAACAATAGCGTGATATGGTGATGATGTGCATGATGATGGCGATGGTTTGCAGTGTGATAAGCGAGGTTCGGTTTCTCTGGGGCTTTATTCTTTCAACGGTTTCGCACCACGAAAAGAGCATCCCTCTTGTGGATCGTCGTGTCTGTTCCGTCGGTACGAACACGCTTCCGACATGGTCATGCACACAGACACACACACACCGGTTGACGTCTGTCTATCAGCGAAGGATCCGGCTTTTCCGGACGCATAGAGAATTGCTCGCGCGTTCGTCATGGCCGCCCCGTTTCTGTTGGGAGACTAATTTCTAAGTATTTCAAATTACCAACCACGAAAAAGACCTGCACGTTAGGTTCTAACAGCGCAACAAGGGAAAGCGGTGTTTGGTACGTACAACGAGCAAAACGAATGGAGGAGCACACGGGGCAGTTGGGCAACGTGAACGCTTTCTCGCCTACCCAGGATGACTATTCATAGGAAAATTAAAGGTGTAAATGAAATTAGAGACTATGGTCGGCTCTTCAAGGTGATGGCAGAACCCACACACCCTACCGCCGGATGGTTCAGGCTGTCAGGACATCCTTGTTGCTTCATGGTTAGGTCTTCGGAGCCCGCTTGCTGCCTTAACAACGGCAGCCAGGCAACTCCTGGAGGGGTCTCTGTGTGTCATGTGTGAGTCAGTGTGTATGTTCTAATATTCTCAGCAAATGGGCCATGTTCCGCGTAGCGTGCATGTTCTTCTTTCCCCACACACACACATACCCCGGGCAGAGAGCGAATGTGTCACGCGGCTTTTGTTGGTGCGGATGGCGCCTAAAGCTGCATAGGGAGTGAAGTGGCGTGAATACAGTGGCCTTCCCTTTCTCTGTTGGAACGTTCTCTGCTGAACGTCAATCCGAGCCGAAAGGGAATTCACCCGCCCGACGACGTCAGCGTGCCCGATGGCATCAAGCGCAACACAACACGACTGATGTGTGTGCATCAAGATTTGAATTGAATTAAAATTTGCCTCCTCCCGGGAGGAATAGCGTGGAGTGCCAGTCAGTGGCAATGACTTACTTTACAGCGAGTTTAGCGGGGGAGCCTGGGAAAACACTCTTTAAATCGTATCAATCCCATTGGTCGCTTTGTAACTCGCTTAGGGATTAGGAAATGTGAGGGAAGAATTTGGGTTTTTTGTGGAGTTCACTTCAACCCCAGAAATTCCAGCAGTTCCAGCTGGTCTACAAAGAATGGCTTTTTAAAACGGCGTAAGGCTAAATCTTGATTGACTCCCACTTCGGGTGTGCTCCCCGGGACAATTGACAAGATTCCCAATTAAGAAGCGCAGTGACGTCGGCAGGTCCGAACGGGGATGACATTTGAATTAATTCCAGCCCGTACAGCGTTTGCACGCGGACGGACCTGTACGTGGACACAATCACTTTTGAATGCACCTTCGGCGAGTGAAGCTGATGATTTCTCGTATCGATTGCACTTGTCGGGCAAGGTTTCGCTCGGAATTCAATACCGCTGCCTCACCCCATTCCTCTGCCGGTCAGGTTTAGTGTGTCGTGCAGGAATGTTGAGAGGCGCTCATGACTGAAGGTGTCGATTGACCCAGAGGTTCGTCGTGGAATGGTAATGTGGTTGAACTGGTGCTCGCACGAACCAGTGAGGCATTGTAGGGTAGGCACGTTAATAGCAATTAGGAAACACGAATGCAGTTGGGAATGCTTTGAGAAATGCATTTTGACGCCGGCAGAGTTGGGGCAAACGATGGTGCTAGGAGCTGAGGGAATAATTCTTCCTTTCATTACGTTATGCATCTTATAAGCTCTCTGCTCTGCTCTTAAATTTAGGCAAAAAATAAACAAAACTTGTTGTATCCAGCGGCCAGTGTCAACAGTTTTGTTTTGCAACATTTCTTCCTCCTCCGGTGGTGCAAGTCGGCACACGGGTAAAGAGAAAAAAGAAACCGTTTGCTCCAGCGCGCGTGTACTCGCTTTGTTCTAATTAATCATCCGCCCTCATTGCGTGGGCGCGCTGCTCCATCCAACACCCAAACCCAACAGTCCACACATTTATCCATTTTTCTTCTTCTTCCTTTTCTCATTCGCAGGGCTGTCACCGATCCGCGTGATGGACGCCGGGTCGCACTCAAGAAGCTGCCCAACGTTTTCCAGTCGCTCGTGTCCTCGAAGCGTGTGTTCCGCGAGCTGAAGATGCTGTGCTTCTTCAAGCACGAAAATGTAAGTACTACGCCTTGCTGGCAAAACCCGCACGGTGGGAACGGTGGAAGGTCCACTGCTTCCAATGTGCCAAGGAGAAGGACTTCTTCTTCCTTGTGTATTTTCCTTTGTCGAGAAAACCCCCGAAGAAACAGCGAAAGAGCGGCCGCACAGCGTCGTCTCGGTGGAAGAAGTTTTTAATTAGAAAGTGTTGTCGCTTCGGCCTGCTAACGTTTCGCAAGTGATACTACTACTCCTGTTAACCTTCGCCCGTCGTGGCTGTGGCTGTGTGCGCGCTTCGAGGAGCTTCTTTGGGTAGTTAGAAGATAGTCTTTTCGCCACGGCACGTGTTGTTTTTCCTCGCTCGGATAACATGTGTTTTAGCGTGCCTGGAAAGCAAGGAAAAAAGAGTAATGGAGGCGCCAGCGTGCGCCAATATTACAAGCCGAGGCTTGGGAAAACATAAACCCTGACCGGGGTTTGGAGGAAAAACAAAGCAACACCCGGGGAAAAAGATGCAGTGCGAAAGCTTCTTCTGCACACGATGGCAGTGATTGGCGTTGCGCGCCGGCCCGGGCAAACGTTGATGAAAATTTATTGGCCGTTGTTTTGGGGGGAGTTTGGTTCTGTTGGTGGTACGATCGAAGTAAAGGCTGTTGGGCATCAGAAGAGCCACAGACAAATTGGACAGAAGAACATTTCTCCCGCTATTAGCGCAACAATATTGCGTGCACTTTCCTCAACAGCAATGGAATTTCCTCAGCGTTGTTGGTGCTGTCTGAAATCGAAAATCCAATCCAATCCGGCCGCCGCAACGATTGATTGATGAAGTTTGGAAAAAGTGCATCTGGCTGTGCGGCTGCCGATGGCAACACTTTATCGTGCCCCGGATGGTTCGCTGCACCAGACCCCTCGAGGGAGTCCCCGTTTTGCTCGCCCCAAACCTCTTCTGTGCACTCGCAGCATTTCCCTCGGTTTTGCTGGTAGCACCGACCGGCACGGGGATGTTCGGTGGTTAAGGAGAGCGGCAAAGAGGACAAAACGAATCAAATACGAATCACGAACTAGGTTAATGGATGTGTCGGAAAAACATGAGGGCGAATACGGAAGCCTCCCGGCCCGTCACAACCCCCACAACACAGCTCGCAAGATGCGCTTGGCGTCTGAAAATAGACTGCAATCGATTAGGTTCTTATATGCCTTCCTCGGTTGTATTAGAGTATAAGAGAGGGAGTGCTTCTCCAAGCTCCTCCCTAGATTGATCCCGTGGAGAAAATGTAATCGTGTTCCGTGTGCAAGGAAAGCGTTAGGAGAGCAATTGGATTTTGTAATATACTTTGCCTGCCGTGTGGAAGAATTTGCTATCAGCCCACTACAAGTATCTCCCCCACTTTTGTGTCTCTTTCAGCTTAAGCCTTTCCTTGGGACACAAAACTATGTTCGGCGGATGTAAATTAACCCCTTCCAGAGACCGTTCGCACCCACTTGCGCCCACAAACATTATGATAAAAGTGTGGAGTAATACTCTGGCAGGAAATGAGTCAATCCACGTGTACGTGTGTTGCTGGAAGCATTTTCCACCACATTGCGTAGTTCTTGGGACAGCGAACCATCCCACTACACTTCGTTGCCGCATTCAGAGCAGCAGCGAAGCCTAATGGCTTCAGTAATTACCGCGGCCGCGCGCAACATTAACGCCTACACAAATGAAGCAATGAAGAAAAGTGTCCCCGAACCACGCAGAATGTAGGGCGTCGTTAAGTTATTAACTATCGATTTCGATCCTCACTTGCTCCACACATACACAGCTTTTGATTATTGATTGAAGTGAAACGACCCACTCCCCACTTCTTTCTGGATAACATTAGGCGACAGTTTTCATACGTCTCGCTGTGTCTCATTTAAAACCTTCCCATCGGGGCGTTGTCCGGGGCCATGTGTAACATGTGTCAAATGCAAAGAGACATCGCTTCTCCTCACAAAAGCCGCGCTCGCTTCTCCATTTTTTATGAGGCAAAACTTTACTATGTGTGTCCTCTGCGCGGTCCTTTCGGCTGTGCTATTTTTGTTCCAGCGCCGCCAATGTGTGACAGTGCCGGGAATTGGGGGGGACAAGATCAGCTGTGCCTAGGTTTTTATGATGCATTTTTTTCTGCCCCCGTGTCTCGCGTGTGGGAATAATCTCACCCCATCTCACCCCTCGGGGGCAGTGCAATTTTGGTAAATGGAAGCAATTTGAATGTGTCGTTTCGGGAGGGATCGATCCAAAGTTTCGAAGTGAAGATTAACGTCACCTGTGGGTGGTATGTGTGATACAGAAAGGACAAATAAATGCATTTTTTTCTATCTCCTCCAGCCAATGAAGCCAGGGCATTGAGTGCGCGTGAGCAAGGCATTTAAACGGCGGGCGGGGGATGTTGGCTCCCTGAAGAATGACGCACGTACGGCCACTTAAGACCACCTATCATGTCTCTTAGCCGGAAAGGGGACATGCTTTTTTGGATATCTTGCCGTGTAGGAAGCGAGAAGCGTTCCTTTTCTTTTAACTGGAGCAAAGCACAGAAGTCATGTTTTTAGAATTAAAAGTATCTCCCCGATACGATTGTGAGTTAATCACTTTAACGAACACGTCACGAAGCGCTGTCGTGTGCTTCTTCTCGGGCTGTCGACTATGCATATGCGAAACAAAAGGGAAGCTTTTCGGTCATCATGTTCTTGCCGCTGCAACTCAACACAAGGAATTAAGGAAATGGAAAAGCCTTTTTTACAAACACATCCACCCACCCACTATATTAATTGCAAAACACGCTGTGTGACCGCTGCCATGGTGTCTTGCACGGTTTGCATAGTGTTTGCACCCCGTTCTATGCTGCTCTATCATAAGGAGTGGGCCAGGGTGCCGGTGTGTGTGTGAGCCGTGCAAAATGAAACGAAAAACACACACGGCGCTTGTTGTTCGTGCGGCTCAAGAGTCAAATACGCGCTGGCAATTTTATGATTTTTCGCCTGTGCTTTATCATTCATCTCCACCGCCATACACACACCTTTGGTGCTCTCTAGAGAGTGAGGGAGAGAGAGAGACAGAAGAAGAAAAAAACAAACGATTGCCTAATAAACCTTCCGCGCTCGCGATATAAATCATAACGCCATTTCCGGAGGGCAGAGGGCGAATAATGGTTTAGCTAGTTTCTCATCCCCTTCCAGACCCCCCCACTCCCACTCCCGCTCCATAGGTTAAACGATTGCATAATTGCATGTATGCATGCGCGCAAGCGGGTGCTGTTTCAGTGGCCCTCCCCCTTCGGAAAGCCGCCATGTGGACAGATGTGTTGAATAGAAGCGAACTCGCTACTTCCATTGTTTGCCGCCGCCTACTATTCGCTACTATTGGTTTTCCCCATTTTCTTCCCCATGCTTTGGGAGTGCACAGATTGTAGTGCAGTTTGGCGAAGTGCAGTTTTGGGTCGGTGTTTGTGTGTGTGTGTGTGCAACACTTTTTGTTTTCTGCATATGCACAATCTTTTTTTTGTTCTATGTTTCACCGTGGCGTGTAGAATCAACAAAAGAAATACAGTAAAAAAACACAACACTAAACGGACAGGGCAAAATGTGGAGCACGTGAATCTACTGCTCCTCTGTGCTTTGTATTATTGTCGCGCCCGCTTACCCCTGTGTGTGTGTGTGCGACTATTTTTCCACCAACAAATAGTCGGTGTTAACCATGGGAAAAATATGGAAATTTGAGCATTGTGCTAAAAAAAGGGGGGGTAGTGGGAAGGGAAAGACGGGGAATAATTCTATGCAAATGCATCACGCCCAAAGGGGGGGGGGGGGGAGAGGACCCGCTCGGTGCCCGGTAGAAGCTGCCAAAGTCCATTATTCATAGGGGAATGAGCACGCGACCGAAAATCGAGATTTGGAGGTATTTTGTTTTTCCGGTAGCTCGTTTTTGCTTTTTTTTTGCTTTTGTTCTGCCTTCTGGTTGTGGTATGCAAAAATACGCGGGTATCATAAATCCCATTCCACCACCACCACCACCGATTGCAGCTGGCAGGCGGACGCGCTAATGCAATTAGTGTACGCGCGCTCGCAAACGCGCGGCGGTTGCATTTTGAATTGCCCTTGCACCACCACCGCCTACCGGAACCTCACTCCGTCTGTTAGTCGTTGGGGAACTCGGAAAAGCATAATAGTGTACACAACTCCCCGGTACGGTACTCGATTTGGCGCTGAATTTATTCCGCAAGCGCAAAGTGTGGGGTAGATGAGATTAGACGGTTTTTATTATGCATCGGTTATTTGATAAATTATCCGCTTACTTTAGACACACGAAGAGAGAGAGAAGGGAAGGGAGTGTGTGACACAGTCACCATGGTTACAGTTTTGTGTTTAATGCGCCAGAGGCAGCTGCAGCCGTTCTGCAGCTGTTCGCAAGTGACAGCATTACGCGAGCGACACGTGCTCAGCGGCGGTCATCGTTTTGGGGTGTATGTGTGTGTGTGTGTGCAGTAAATTTTACAGTCCACAGGCATGTGGTATTACCGATAAATTGGACGTGAAGCTGTCCACTGTTAATTTGGTGGAGAATTATCCTGGTTGGCTTATTGGAGGTAACCCGTTCAAAACTGAAATTCGAACACGCGCTAAAACGCCTAAAATTATGCAATACACTCTACACGCCTCTACTGCACCGTCCGTTTCCAATTGGATGAGAATTGGATTATGGTTGTTACTGGAAACATCCCACATAAAGTTGACATTCCACTGCTGCCAGTCAATCGCGTGTACGAGCAATCCATTGCATACCAATGCATCCGATAGGGTAAACAAGATCGGTCGGGATGATGCAGCTTTAGCTTCCAGCTTGCTTTTTTGTTGCCATTCTGCAGTCCGTTGCACTTTGCGATCGTAAGCCCTTCTGCCGGTGTCATATTACTTCCTTCACCCCATCCTGTTTTTTTTTGCATTCCTTTGCACCACCTTCACCAGTCAGCTGAAGTTTGACTTTTGCTGCCGTGGTTTTCATATTAATGTCACAAGTTCCCACGGCGTCGGACGGCGGGACATCATCGAACTGCAAACGAACGATGGCTTCTTTGCACCACCACTCTGTGGCAACAACAAAGTCCGATACACTTCGAGGTGCGCATCTTTTGTCCCGTATGTGTGTGCCTTCTGCTGCTCTCTGCAGTATTTGCTGCGTCAGCAGCTATCAGATAACTCGACAGCCGAAAGGGGGCGCTGACACAGAGCCTGATAGAAGGCTACTGGTGAGGCTCTCTTTCTTAAGATGCAAGGCTCTCAGGAAGTCACGTGTGTACTGCCAGATGGAGCTATTTGACACTTTTAATGCCACGACAAGACACGGCGACAGACGGTTCCCGTCCTGATCGATAATCCAGCTTCCGTACAAACTCTCTCCAACACACTGGGTAGGTAATGCAGACAGCAAATACACTGGGGGGGAATACTAAAGGACATTCAGCGGAATCAGTTTTGACTGACACGTTCCGGTTATGTTGGAAGTTTTGCGGACAAAATGTGGAATACGTCATGTGCAATACTCTCCTTTACTGCTCCTACATGTGCTTTATATTCCATTGCGGCACTTTAATGCATATTTTTCTAATCCTACTTTATCTTTGATTCTTCTCTTTCACAGGTACTTTCTGCACTGGACATCCTACAGCCGCCACATTTGGATTTCTTCCAGGAAATGTATCCTTTTTCAAAAATCTGAAATTATACCGTGTCATACACGCTTAGACATATCGTGGGAATGGCTCTCAACCAATGTCACTAATAAGAAAGTATAGCAATACTGCAATGGAATTATTTAATCATCGCCTTTAAAGCTCCTGCTCGGGGCCTATCAGTTATGGATGGTTTGGCGAATGATTGTGGTTTTATTTCCCGGGAACGGACTGGTTCGAAGAGCTACTGCAACACAAGGGGGATGAAAGCTTTCTGGGGCTTTTTGGTGTTACGAAAACTCCTGTTCCCCGTCCGGAAATGTACAAGCTGTCCCAGGAATTGCCTGCGTTTGCACCACACGTGACACACGAGGTGGATTTGGACGGGATTTGCAAAGTAGAGCATCACACAGTCACCGCAATTAGCGAAGTTGTTGGCCCGAGTTTGGGTTAGACAGTTTGTTGGCATTTGGTACTTGGTCGTAGCGGAAATTAGAGCTTTTCCTGAACCCAACTCGAAATGATGTTTTACAGTGGAAATTTGACTTCTGATTTCTAATAATCCTTCACCTACGCAAGGATGTAGATCTTGATTTTTTTACTTGAAATATTGCCTTCGCTGCACAAAGGAATGGTTTTTGCAGCTGCTCTCAACAGAGTGTGTAGACATGAAGTGCAAAATAACAATTTTAGTGCAATCTTTCTAGCTTCGTTTCCTCAAACCATGAAGGAAAAAGAGAAGGAATTATTTTCCCTCCATAGGTGAATAATTCATCATCTCTCATCGCCAGAACCGCTCGGCGATGCCTCCAAAACCACTTCTCTGCTCATGTAAATTTAATACGCCCAAACAGCTCCACCGTGTAGAGTAAAACGAGGAAACGGTGTGCAGAGCAGCAAACAATTCAACAAACAAACCAAACGAACACGAGAGAAAAAATTGTAATGTCAGTTGCTAGTTTTACCCAAATTGTAGTTTCCGTTTGTTTTAGGTATGGAGAGTAAAAAACAAAATTGGTCATCTCCATTGAAGCGAACCGAAAATGTGGGCCACCAAGCGTCACTGGTCACGGATGAGGCACTAGTCGAAACAGACAAACCATATCCCCGCCATTGACTTCAGCATTCGAACCACAGTTACTGCCGCAAAACGAAAGGGGACAATGCGGGTGAAGCTTCCCTAGGATAGGATACTGAGCAAAAAAAAAACACCTCAAACCCAAAATGGACGAACGGCAAATGTTCATAGCCCCCTGGCCCACAAAAAGAAGGACCAAAAAAAAACACGCTAAAGGGCAAATATTCAGCTTCCTGTGTCGATAGGCGAAAGATTTTTGCATAATATCCCACTTGTACTTTATTGACAAACTTTTCAGCCGCACGGGAAGCCAACACCCAACACACACACACACACACACACACACACACACACACACACACACACACACACACACACACACACACACACACACACACACACACACACACACACACACACACACACACACACACACACACACACACACACACACACACACACACACACACACACACACACACACACACACACACACACACACACACACACACACACACACACACACACACACACACACACACACACACACACACACACACACACACACACACACACACACACACACACACACA
Organism: Anopheles gambiae; assembly: GCF_943734735.2. Lineage (NCBI taxonomy): Eukaryota > Metazoa > Arthropoda > Insecta > Diptera > Culicidae > Anopheles > Anopheles gambiae. The sequence goes on from NC_064601.1 coordinate 92,326,593, forward strand.
CACACACACACACACACACACACACACACACACACACACACACACACACACACACACACACACACACCAAACATCCGGTGGAGCGTCGAAATTTGCCCCGTTTTTCACGTAGTGATTTTATTTTATCCATGGAGTCGTTGTGGGGCAGCTCCCGGGGACTTTGGCGTTCAAGGACATCTGTTTGACTTGCGGCTTGCAGCGGAGGGCGTAGCCTCAAAGAGAAAGCAAGAGAGAGAGAGAGAGAGAGAGAGAGAGAGAGAGAGAGAGTGAACTGGGATAAATACACCCAAAAAATGGGGAAGGATGCGTGTGAGAGCTGTCGTGTGGTTCTGCCTTTCCACCAGTAATATGCTTATTTACACCAAGGTCGAATGTGTTTGGGCACGTGAGACAGCTTGGCAGAAGAAACTGCAAATGTTTCGCAGTTTGTTGGAACTTGTGACATCTTTGACTGCTTGTGCTGAAAAAGAAGATGTTGATGATAACTATATTCAACATTCACGTTAAAAAAAACTGCAATGTTTGAATAATTCAATTTTGAAAACCCCATCGACAGCGCACCTTCTTGCCAAATGGTAACGACTGCTGGAGACAGTTTGTTTGACAATAATTAATAAGAAGTAACTTATAATCTCTTTCATTCGCTGGAAGATGTTCGAATCAGACTAGGAAAAGAGAAGACTAATCTCGTATAATATTTCATCTCCTTCTGCCCAATATCCCTTGTGTGCATTTCCATTTGATTAATGGATGCAATTTAGCTGCTCGAATCACCCGAGAGCGCGCTTTTATTCCGCGTTTATTCTGCCACCACCGCCTTCATCGAGCTGTGTCGCCATGACCGGGCGCAAGTTGAATTAAGCAAGTAGTAGTAATACACTCGCCCACACCTCGTACGCGCCGTGATTCGTTTTATCTCCTCCCGTTCGTCCCGTTCCGCTGCAAGCCGGGCCGTCCTTGCCCGTGTAGAAGGAGGAAGAAGCGATGGATCACAATGTCTGGAAAATTTCTTTGTTCCTGCTGCCGCCGCCTGTCTGGTGACTCTGTCCGGACAGTGGCATCATTTTTTTGCTCTGCTGCAGCCAATGTGTCCCATCGTCAACCCTAAAAACCACTCAGACCGACCCGTAAGCCCTTCCCCAACGAGCATCATATCCTCACTAGCTGGATGTATGGCTGCATTCATTTCGGTGCGAGATGGCCAATCCTCCCCCCTCTGTTCCTGTCGTCACCACAAACACAATGACAAAGGCAAGGGAGAGACAAAGATAGGGTTAGCGGGACATAAAACGGGAGGATTTGCAGGTTTGCTTGCTTGTAACACAACGTGACGTATCGACGAGACTTTCTGCCAACAAACGCTCGCGTGTGTCAGTTCCGGGCAACGTCCTTGACAGGACTGTGGCGATGTGTCTGTGGTGGGACGGTGACGCTAGCAAAATCCGGAACTGTGAACCCATTCGGGTTAGGAAGTGAGAAGCGGGAGAGAAAGTAAAATAATCGTCCACATAAACCTTCGTCTTTGCTTAGTGCCCTTTTGCTGCTGTCCACCGTGTCGTGGCGTCGTCGAACGATCGCCCGGTTACCGGAAAGGACTACACACTACGCACACACACTCACACGCCTTGTGGCTTGCGGGGTGCGTTCGCAAACACATTGTAACAGTGTGTTGTCGTCTGCTCGTTAGACATTGGAAGTGGACATGCTTTTTTTGTCGGAAGCGATTAAAAGCTGTGCAGAATGTGCGAAAAGTTGGTTCGAACGATGTTTACGACGGATGTCGTTACTTCGTCGAACTTTCTACCCACTCACCACAATGTTCCTGAATCCTAAAACAAAGGGGGGGAGCATCCTTTATTCGGAATCACAGCTAGGATGAGGCAGCAGCTAACAAAGAATCAATCAGTTTGGACAGACGCGCGTGGGCACAGTGGTTTTTTTCGAGCCAATCAACATTCCCAAAAACTGCAACAAAAACCCATCCACAGAAATCCTTTTTGTCGATCGAAAACCATGCTTCCTTAACTACCGCTTCCACAGCTACGTGATTACGGAGCTGCTCCAGTCGGATCTGCACAAAATCATCGTCTCGCCGCAGCACCTGTCCGCTGACCACATCAAAGTGTTCCTGTACCAAATCCTGCGCGGGCTGAAGTATCTCCACTCGGCGCGCATCCTGCACCGGGACATCAAGCCCGGCAACCTGCTGGTGAACAGTAACTGTGTGCTGAAGGTACGTTGTTTAAATTGCGCCTTTCCATGTGCTTCGTTGTTAACCTTTATCTCCACTCGCCGCAGATTTGTGATTTTGGGCTGGCGCGCGTCGAGGAACCGGACCAATCGAAGCACATGACGCAGGAAGTCGTCACGCAGTACTACCGCGCGCCGGAGATACTGATGGGCGCCCGCCACTACTCGGCCGCCGTCGACGTCTGGTCGGTCGGGTGCATTTTCGGCGAGCTGCTCGGCCGGCGCATTCTCTTCCAGGCGCAAAGCCCCGTACAGCAGGTAAAAAGCCGGTTGACCTCGTTAACTCCGTTCCCGTGGCGTTACAACTTCAATCATGGGGTTTCCCTTTTCCGCAGCTTGAACTGATCACCGAACTGCTCGGTACGCCATCGCTGGAGGATATGCGGCATGCCTGCGAGGGCGCCAGAAGCCACATGCTGCGGAGGGCACCGAAGCCCCGGTCACTGACCGCACTCTACACGCTGAGCACCCATGCCACACACGAAGCCGTACATCTGCTCTGCCAAATGCTCGTCTTCGATCCGGTACGTACGGGGAGAGAGTGAGAGAGAGAGAGAGAGAGAGAGAGAGAGGGAGAGGGAGTGTGTCACTAGACGACCACAGACAGGAGTTAATACACGGCGGTACTGGATAGGGCTTGAATGGGAACGCCATGCTAAAATTAAATCGCACCCAGCAAAACAAACAAAGAAACAAACTATCTGTTCAGACGGATGTGTGGCTTTCTGTGTCGCAAGTTAGATTACACATCCGTTGCAGATTGTTTGTAGGTGGTTTTGGGTGTATTCCGCAGGGGGTTTCACCAGAAAAAGTAACGTGCAAATTGGCGGCAGGAATCGGTTTTCTTTGTTTGTTTGTATGGGTTGCTGTGTGTTGCATCGTCACGACGGTGGCACGGTGTGAAGGCACGTGCTTTGGAGGCGGCTTTTAATACAGAGGGTGGTGTGCGTGGATAGTGCAACGGACAGCAAACAGCGTGAACGGGCTGTTCTTTGTTTTGGTTGTTCGGTTCATAACGACAAATACCGATCGAACTGCTTGCGTATTAACGCCGCCTACGTCACAGATATGGTGTTCAGCGTACTTTTCATTTACGCAATCAGACGCACGTGTCGCTTGGAAAGACAGTTGCGAGACGCAGTGGTGTTGTGGATGAAATGGTTTTTTGCTTTCGCTTTGGAGTGTGCGTTGTCTCCTAAAAATTAATAACTCAATCCAGTAGCGGTGGGAGCTCGGAATTGGACCTACCCGATTCCGTGTTCGGAAGCAATTCTGGAGCCGATTCCGATGTTGGAAGCGATTCCGATTCCAGAGCCGATTCCGGAGTAGACTTCGGAGCCGATTCCGGAGATGAATCCTTAGCTTATTCCGGAGTTGACTCCGGAGCCGATTCCAGAGCCGATTCCAGAGCTGATTACGGAGTTGACACCGGAGCCGATTCCAGAGATGAATCCAGAATCGATTCCGGAATTGTAATAGGTTCCGAAATTAGAATCGGCTCCGGAAACGGAATTGACCTGGGAATCGCTATTTGTTCCGGTAACATAATCAGAATTGACTCCAGAATTGGAATTAGCTCCAGAGTGAGAATCAGTTCTTGAATTGAAATAAGAAATTTCAGTAGCGAAATCAGTCCGGGAATCTCCATCAGAATAGCTCGTTTGTAAATTTATAGTAAATTTTATAAAAGGAAATTTATAGTAAAGTAAATTTTCTTTTTAGCTAACAATATGTAGCATCATTAGATCCAAACGTCTCTTCTTATGGAGATATGGAGAACCGATTCTGATTTTGGAGCCAATTCCGGAGCTGATACCGATTCCGGAACCAATTCCGGGGCCAATCCCTGAACCAATTCCCGGAAGCTGGTTCCGGATCTACTATTCGGAATCGATTCCAGAGAGCTTCGGAGCTAGCAGGAATCGATTCCGATGAAAACTTCATTTTTCCCATCACTAAAATCCAGCTGCAAACATTATTTTGTTCTAATACTCCCAATAACTAACTCCACAGGACAAAAGAATATCCGTGATCGATGCGTTGGCCCATCCGTACGTCGACGAGGGTCGACTTCGTTACCATTCCTGCATGTGCAAGTGCTGTTACACCACGTCCGCCGGCATGCGCCAGTACACCGGCGAGTTCGAGCCATCCGCCACCCAAGCATTCGATGACCTGTGGGAACGCAAACTGACCTCCGTGCAGCAGGTGAAAGGTAAAAAAAGCATCAGCAACTGTTTTGGTTTGTGTGTGTTACACACTCTTTACTAAAATGTCCCTTTTCTTTTCTCCATTTTTCTGCTCTCGGTCCGCCCCCAAAACAACAGAGGAAATGCACAAATTCATTGCCGAGCAGCTACAGACGGGCCGCGTGCCACTGTGTATAAATCCCCAAAGCGCTGCATTCAAATCCTTCGCTAGGTAGGTAAACCAGGCTAGAAGGGCTGAACCATCTCCCATGCCCTACGCCGCCACCTCCCCACCCCCAACCCTGCATGCGGTTGTGCACAGCCGATGTGTGACGTACCGAGGGTGCCGACAAATCGTCCCGCGCTCCTGGTTTTTCATTCACAAATGTGTAGCTCTGTCCGCAATCATCCTTTTCTCTTTTCCTGTTTTTCGTCAAAACTGAAAATTAGTTCTACCAAACCGAGTGCTCTCTTTGCTGCGTATTTTGTACATAAAGAACTTTTGGTTTTGTCTTTCCCCCCGTTTCCGGCGCCCTCCTTACAAGGAAACCTCATCCGCCGTTGCACCACACGGATGACGTTTGCTTTAGGATACATTAAGCATATAAGGCGCGGCTATTTTTGCTCTCCCTGTTTTGTCTCGTCCCAATTCCAACTGATAAGGCTCCTACTACTATCTACTACTAGCCTTAGGGAAGATATTTTTGTCAAAATCTATTTTTAAAAACCATTTACCATCTAAGTAGTGACGAATGTGGAATGTTAGTAATCGGCTCCCAGAAGGAAATAAAGGAAGGAAGGCGCAAAGCAAAGGAAAGCTGCAAACCCTGAGTACGCGTCATTGAAATGACTCCAAAAACAAATCCCCCACTGTGTCCGTACATGGGTTTGTGGTTTTTTTTTAAATGCATTTATATGTTGAGGCCACTTCCTTCTTACAAAAAAAAACCCCACGGCCACCTGTTCCCGCCCAGCGCGTCTCCACCACGGGAGAAACACACAAGGATGTTTTTGATCCAGATTTTTGTTCCACACGCTCTCCTACTTCTCCCCCTCCCCCACCCCCTTCCTGCTGGTGTAACGATCCATCTCCCTGTTTTATATGTGTATCGCCCCCCCCTGGTGGTTCCCCTTTTCTCACCCTATCTGTTTCTATTTCTCTCTCTCTCTCTCTTATCACTTTCACTATGTTTACCTACTACTACTACTACTATCCGTCCGTTTATCGAAGCTCACTTTTGTCATTGTGTTTCGTTTGACAACAGCAATAATCATCACATATCACCATCATCCAATCATCATCAGTAGCAAGCAGGTGGCAAAACTGATGCCCGCCGCGGGTAGCGCGCAAAGAGCTAGGAAGAAGCCGTGTGATCCGTTGCTGATGTTTGAATACTCGGGGGAGAAAAAAGCCAAGACGCGAGGTGGTGGTCTGCCACACAATCGCACTCGGGGAGGTGTGTCAAATCAAGATAGAGAAGCGCACCACTACTACTACTACTGCTAGCACAGTGCGTGTGAAGTTTGTCGATCAGTAGAGTTGGTGACCGAGAAAGGACCCCGCGACCAACACTATTCCCCATTAGTGTTCGATAAGAATCGATAGAAAGCTGGCCAAGGAAGAGATTTAAAAAGCAAAGAAACCGAACGATGCCCTTGAAGAGAAGAAACTGCAAATTAGTGTGGAACGACTTGTGTCGGTTCTGTGTGCACATGCCTTGTGCCCCTTATGAGTTGTTTGCTTGTGGAAATCACCAACCAACGACCGTGTCACTACTCGTACGACCTGCTACTCAGCTTTAGAGGATAATCATCACATTGCAAAACGAAAACAGCACACGATTTATTTGGAAGAAGATCCTTCCATGTCACATCAAACCACACAAGAATAATGCACCAGATGCGCACTGTTTGATGCTCCCCGTCTCTCAGACTCTCTCCCATGCACCTCCCATCGGTGCATCTTTCCGCGGGGGGACGACATTCAAGAGACTGTCACGATAGCGATAGCGCTGATACCTAAACGTTTACCATTAGCGTCACGGTGTCAATCACTAATCCTCTTTGATCACTGTGTGTACATGTGTGTGTGTGTGTGTGTTTGTGTGCGTGTTCGCACTTTCGTGCCGCGGGGCCATGGATCATCCCGGGGCAGGATACACACACGCAACTGGAATGTTGGATCGGGGGAGAACAAAAAGCGGACGTATCTCCATGCTGCTACACATCTGTCCACAAGCCTACGATTTTTCGCAAAATAGGTGTGTTTGTGTGTGTGTGTGTTTGTTTGTTTAAAAAAAAACTGTTTTTGTTGCTGCTCTCCTCACTGTAAACTATCTTTATTTCTTTGTTCACTTTCTTCACTCACCATATCGGCGCATCTCCAATAACAACATCTCCATACTTCTTTCACTTGCTCTCATCAATCCACACTCGCATTTCGTTTCTCTGTGTGTTTTTGCATCGTTCTAGCTTTCATTTCATTGTTGGTTGTTTTCTTTCTTCTTTCCTTCCTTTCGACGATCCATTTTACTACTACTGTGTCGTTACTGCAATTAACAACTGCATTCAACGTTCTTCTTGCATTATTTGCTCTGTGGTTTGTGTTACGTTTATGTTAGTTTATGTTCTTCTTTCCAATACTGTCCCGAAGACACATTCTTGCATTTTGGCTGCATGGCGAGTTTTTCGTCATTTTAAACACACTTGCTAGTTCTTGGTTTCGTAATTGCATTGCTTTTTCATTTGTTCCAATGTTACTTTATTTTAAAATGCACCAACTTTAGATAAACTTTCTGTAAAGTATTTTTCTTTTTTTTTTAAGAAATATACATTTTATTGTTTGTTTAATATCATCATAGTAAAAATCTAATAAAAAAAAGTCAATTAATTCAACCAGAAAGAGCTTGTTAAACCAACAACTTAAAAATAAAACACCAAATCTCCCCAATAAAACCCTTACAGCTGAAGAATTTGACACAAACCAATCTAATATCTGCTTAACTAAAACCAAACAGTCCCAACTGTTGCATACTGCTCCACAAGCCACCCATATCCACAAGTGCTCTCTATGCTTCACGCCAATTGGCCGATAACATTTGCTTGTTTGCTCCTTCCGCCTCGCCGCCTCTCATATCGCTCTCCTCTTCCTATCAGTGGCTGTAAGCTTGCGCTGAAAAGCAAAAATCAACACGCAAACAACAACATAAAAACCATACGCTCTCCTCCTAAACACTTGCTGCCCATGAACGCTCCTTACAACGAATTTCCTTCCTGCTGCTAGTGCTGCTGTTGCTGCTGCTGCTGCTGCTACTACTACTACTGCCCGGCAAAAAACCAGCCGGGGCCAACAGGAAAAACAAAACCGCGTAAAAAATCCCCTTTCCACACACACCCACACTCTCTTCTTTGTACCGCTAATATTCCACATTCGTCACATACCTACTGCTACTACGTCAAAATTGTGTATTTACTATTTTCTATTTTTATTTCATTTTAAGTAACAACACCTTTTTCCCTCTTTCTATTGTTACATGCCCTCAACACCTACTACCAACAAAAAAAAATCAAAACTTAAGCTCGTTACGAGCTTCAGCGTGGCTTTTTCTTCCTTCTCGTAACAGTTTCCTTTTCCAGCCATCTTTTCCCCTCCCTACTGTGCTTGCGTCTTGTGAATTTGCATCTCAATTTACTGTACTTACTTTCCGCGTTACTACTCTGCAGCAATGCCACCGAATAAAACAAAACAAATGAGGAAATAAGGAAAAGCATGCGTTTGTTTGTGATGGTATTTAAGTTTCCCGTTGCACACAACAGTATCATAATCGTGTTTCGCTAGTGTGAACGTTAACTGCATATTAATCGTTTAGCCTAAAATCGTTACTAAACGAGCTCAAATTCAGCCTAAAATTACCAAACATACTTATCTCCCAAAACTAAAGCAAACTAAACGAACATTGCATCTAACTTCCGTACTGGTCTCACACATCGTTAGTATGTTCCTTGTTTGATTGTTTTATATTGGCATGAGTGCGCCTTACTAATTGTATAATTTCACTCCCTGTTAAGCCATTTCCAGGCATCAAACTGAAATATAGCATTATGATCATTTACGTTCTATCTCCTCCCAACCAACTACCTGTTTTGCACATCTGCACTGAGACTGATTTGCGTTTGTTTTTCTTTTCTCTCTCCCTACTTTCATGTACCTCCCGCGCATCCGCTCATCATCTAACCTGTGTGTGCGTGTGTGTGCAAAAACCGTAGCTCAACCGTAGCCCATCCATCAGAACTGCCACCATCGCCGCACCAGTGGGAATGACATAATGAAGCAATGGCCGCCTAAAATGGAACGCTGTAAATGCAACCGAGAATCGACCACCCCTGCCGAACAAACCAACACAAATCGACTCTTTGCAAGATTGTATCAGGAGAAGCGACCATTAGGGGCATATCTGTGTTTTGTGGCGTCAGTTTCTAGGTTCTAGAAGAAACAAAAAATAACCCCTAAAACCTCAAGGTTGCCATTCCTATGGGACAATCGGTGTCCAGGGGGGGTCCAAGCACTTACCAGAGCGTACCACGAACAAGAGCTCCCTCTGGTAATATATTACGTGTGAATATCCAGGCAGACACACAAGCACATATGCACACACAGAGACTATCTATTGTACGGCCGTCAGCATCAGAGCGCAACCAAGTAAAGGGGGACAGTATTTTTTGTTCGATTTAGTATGTGGTTTAGTGCATGGGATTAGGTTATCATATCTCATGAAACGATGGGAGCTGCTATGCTAAAGGACTACTGCTCAGTTGTAGTGCAGAAGGACAGACAGGTGTGTGTGTGTAGCAAGCAGCGCCATCTGGGAACAAGATTGACTAATTGGAAGGAAGAATGTGTTGCAGTAACAAGCACACAACAGTGTACGTCCGATCGATGATGTATGCAGAACTAATCGCTCATAGCGCCGACGCATCCTTTCGATTACTCCAATCAGTTGTTTCACGTGTTACTTGACTTGAACAACAAAAAAGAAAGACAATTCCGTACAAACATTCTAAAAGGCAGGTGAAGAAAACAAACAAACAAAACCAGTTCCAAACACCGACAGGGAGGGGCCACAGGCCATGCTTGCAAACACATCAACAATCACAGAGCCACAAAGCGAACTGTTCCGGGATCGAGACGAACCTTTTGACTGCCTAGTTTAATTTAGCTTACGCGTGTTGTACTTTGTTTGCATCCTGTGTGTGAGAGGGCGAGTGGGCGAACGAAACATACCGTAAACACACCTGTAAATAGCGGAAAAGTGGAAGAGAGGAAGCCTATGACGGTACGATTTATACGATTGATTTCATTTAGGAAAATTCTCCATTCTCCTTTTGTTTCTTTACTGTCGCGTCTTCGTTAGCTTTTAAGGCATGTAGGGCAAACATTTTAAGCTTCGGATGTGTGTGTGTTAGCAAAGGAAGAGCGAAACAAGACGCGCCAAACAGAACGCCATGGTATGTGTGGCGTGCGAAACGCGAAAGACTTTATAGACGGTGAGTCAGGGGGGGGGGGGAAAAAGAACGTAGTTTTCATTGCTGCCGCTTCTCACCCCCCACAAAAAAAGAGGAAAAAAAGAGCGAAGGTCATCTCTCGCCCACGTGGTGAATCAAATCTTTCAATAAGATCTCATTATTAGTGTTTTTTAATTCAATTACATTTTTAGATTATTTTCCCCCCAACAAAAAAAAACCCTAACTCTACCAGTACACACGCGCAAGAGAGAGGTGTAGTAGTAAAAGCAGCCGCATACGCAAGTGCAAGCATCGTAAAACCCTGCTTAAGAGAGTGAATCAGTTGTGGAGGAGCAGGTGGGCAGGTACATTGGGTAAGAAGTGATAAGAAAAACGGTTTTAAATAGTAGATTATGGAAAAAAAGGCAGCTGCAGCATACACTCTGCAGCCTCTCGAAGGTACCACAGACACGCATGTACCACATTCAGGACAGGACAGGAGTTCGTTTACATTGCAATCACTCGATGTAAGCGCTCAACAGCCGAGGTTTTCACAGTAATGGAAAACGTTACAATAGGACAGCTACCATCAGGCATGTACAGGTTTTTTTTGTTGCGTTAGCAGGATAAGAAAGGACGGAAGGATGATGATGATGGTTGCGTTTATATAGTACCACTGCACCCTCAGCTCTACACGCGCGCATCTCTGTACAGTAAGAGCGTGGAAGAGCCCTCTACCTTAGCGAGGTAGAGCAAGAGAGAGAAACAAAGGAGAATACAATATAAAATGATAAACAATAAGGATGAATGATTGCAGGTAGTAGTGCGCTTTTTAACCAGCAGTGGGTTAAGGAAAGGGAGGGACTAAGCGGAGAAAGGATAATATCCTGCACGAGAGAGAGACTGCGCGCGTGCATGCGTTCAAGAAAGTAGTAGTAGTAGCAAGTGTAAGAAGCATAACCGCAAAACTAAAACAAAACAAACATAAAAACAACTCTAGCAAACGTGTTCAACGATTATGCGTGTTTAAGGTTAAGTAGAAGCAATAAGATTTTCATGTGGCACGGAAAGGTGTGGAAAAGGGGCACTAGAAAAGCAGATTTTTGGCGGGGCGAATGATGCTGAACGATTCAGATACACGGTGTATACCCGGTTTCAGTTCCGTGGGTTCCTGTAGTTTTTTCCTGCCAATTCGGCTTAGGAAAGGATGGTGAAGAAGTGCTCACGTCGTGGTGTAGTGTACAATTAGATCAAATTTTATTTTTTTTTCCATTCAAGTGCACTTGAACGTGCATCTCTTCACTTTAAAGACAATTTAAATGCGTTCTCTTGTCGCGGTGTTCTTCTCGTTCTGCGTACCCCTTATTCAATGAAAGTTCACTAAATGTTTAGTACATTTCACGCAACACCTTCGCGCGTGTACCGTTTTTGACCAAGAGGAACGCGTGGCGGAGATTCCTAATTCATTTTATGCGACTGAAGCGAACGGACGGAGAAGCACACACACACATTGAGAAACAACATCGATTGTTTGCTCTCTTCCTCAACGAAACACGCCACTGAGCGACAGGACCCGTAGGGCCGTATCGGGAAAACGATTCGGTGTGAAGGAGTGGTATAATGCATCTAGTTTAGCAGTATAAATTAGCGCCAAGCAACAAAAACTCAAATAGAAAGTCACACACACACACACACACTTTCATGAGAATGAGGTCGGATGCGCGCCACCAGTAGGTTTTAAGCATGTGTATATTTGATAAGGGATCGAGTTGTGGTTGAGACAATTTTTTTGATTGCAAACATACAAGTCCCCAATATAACAGTAAAAAGCGGTAGATAAATGCGAGAAAGCAAAGGAGAAACAGAGAGAAAGCAAAGAAAGAGAGGAAGAGAAACAGCGAGAAAGTGAGAGAGAGAAAGCGAGACACATACATAGGAAAACAAATAGACGAAAGCAAAAACAATTCATTTGGTTCCTTTCTTTTAGTTGTTCTTTTCAACTTTGCTTTTAGTTTATTATTGTTTCCTACTCTCACGATTCATGATGACGACGGTGGCTCTATCCTGAAACGGTTTCTTTCATATTTTACGTTTTAGTGCTTTTCGGTGTTGCTTGTGTTACTCTTCCTGGTGGAGTTAACATTCCTGGTACGCCTTTTCAATGCTTCATTCAGTTTTCATGTTTACTTTATATTTATATTTGCTCACTATTTTCTTTCCTTTCTTTTCAATTTTATGTTGTTCACACACTGTGTGTTCCCTCCCAACAAACCAAACGTTGCAGACGTGCTTCGCCAGGCCAAACACGGACAAAGTGATGATGAGTGCAGATTTGCAGGCAGAAAGGAGGAAGATGCTGGTTTAATGCATGCGCACGAGAGGTTCCGACCGTGCGAAGGAAAAACGGTCGCAACACAACATTATACTCACATACGGTAACGAGCACGCCCCGTGTATTACGCTTTAAAGTGCAAGTAGTAGCAACAATTACATTTGTGAAGATTATAGAGCAGCAATTTGCAGTGTTTGAGGATACTGTGTACTAAAGAAGGACGAATGGTATCAATGCGCGTACTACTAAGTATATTTTGTGTCTGTGTGTAAAGAAAAACGCTCGTAAAACACACACACTTATGCAGTTAGGCGATAGGCGCACCTGCTGCGAAACAAAAGCTACGAGAAACATAATAACATTTCTCTCAAGGTGTGCATTGTAGCAAATGGTTTCGTTTGTGCACTGTGTACTGGAATAATACGTGTCTATACGATGATTATTGCAAAACAGCACAACACAATCCCTGCCAGTATAATCCCTCACCCAAGAGCAATGCATATGCATGTTGTTGTGAATGTGTGTGTGTGTGGTAGGGCTTAAGTGTAGTTTTTCCTGTCATTAATCAACTGCATACGGTTAACGCGTGAAGACACAAGCGCACAGCTTCTAAATGCAGGCCATTTTAAGAAGTCTTCGTGTCGACGCGCCACACCTCAGTAGAAGGAGCAGCATTAGGATGAGGAGAGAAACACCTTTTTGGGGGAAAAGAACGATAATGAATAATATTAACAAAACAATTGGATCGAACACTTCTTCCCACAGGAGGTGTGAGACGTTTTGATATAGTGACAAAGGTATGTGGCAGGTGGACTCACATTTACACAGACCGTCAAGCAAGCATAATCGAATACCTACCCTACCCACACACATCTTCGTTGTACTGGAAGAAAATGCATTTTGGCAGGTGGAAATGCTGTAGAATGGTCCACAAAACTCTCCGTGTGTTATGCATTGTCCCTATAATTGTAGCACAAGCCAGGCTATAGAAACATACAATAATTAAAGTTTAAGTGAGAAAAAAAGAAGAAGGAGAGACACACACACTAGGCAAGCTAGCCAGGGAGAAACACACAACGAGACATACATTTAATGGGAATATCGTAACACAGTTAGTAACCATTTACGGGTGTGTGTGTGTTTGTGTGTTTGTGAAACAACATTGAACAAAAGAAAACATTATAAAGAAAACATTGTCTGCTTGTGTGATATGATATTTAGCGTTTGTTTGATTGCGCGATAGATGTACACGAAAACAGCGAGGTAGCGCGGCAGTAACAGTAAAATCATATACAATTGTTTGTTGCACACTGCACGCACACACACGCAGCCAATGTAACAGAATCGTTTGTGTGTGTGTGTGTGTGTGTGTAGCGGGTAGTGTACTAATAATATTATTGTAGTGAGAAAAAAATGGATCAAACACAAACGAAGAAAGGCTTACTATATAGCATGCCGGGAATGTTTCGATCCGATTACAATACAGTCCCTGCCGCATAAACGCTCCCCCTTTTTTTGTAATCGGAGCCACCTACTACTACTACTACTCCTACTAGTGTGTTGCTGTATTGGCATTAATCTCAGTTCAGACGAACTCTTGTACACACACTTGTACACTCCCTTTAATCTTCCTGCTAGAGATTTCGCTTGTGCTTTTCGCAGCTCGCAACGTGTTAATGCCATCATACGGTATACTGAAAGCATAAACAAAACTGGTTCGAAAGTGTTACGTTTCTTTCTCTACCGCAAGCCAGCAGATGAACAATCTATCCAACAGAACTATGCATAACCCGACTGCCACCCTGTTTGACAACTTTCCCTTAAACGAACCAACGCAACTCTATAGAACGGACAGCATAACTGGAGTATATAGTATACATTCCTAAAACATTAAATGTACAACTTATGAGTAACTCTTTCATTTAAAAAAAAAGTGAAAACCGTTTCAAACAGAAATACAAACGCAGGAAAAACAAAACACACACAACCGCAACCGCAAGAAAGGAGAAAATGGAAGCAAAACAAGGAACACTTTCGGTTTCAGAAAACAACCAAAGCCAACAGCGCGCAGCCAGTAAGCGCCACAACACAGACAAGGTTTACACAGGTGTTAAAGGTGTAGTGCATTATAATCGAACCATTGTATTAGTATGTGTGTGTGTGTGAGAGAGAGAGAGGTAATAATTATAAGCAAATGTAAAAATAAAACCCAATTGACAGTAAACCGATCTTGATCGCGTGATCGCGAAGGGCCAAGCGGTGGTGGTGGTGGTGATTCGTTGCCCCACTGCAGCATCATTTACCTACTAACAAGCAACCAAACCTCCCCAATGCATGAGTTTCAGAAATCTTCCACTCCAATTGTTTGTGTGTCCTTTTGGTTTATTTTAGGGAAACTTTAATAAAAGCATGGTGTGTGGTACATTGGCTTGATTATAGTATTTGATAACAAAACGGTAAAAAAGGCAACACTCTCTCTCTCTGACCTGTGTAAATAACAAATTGTGATTGTTGGTCATTATGTATTGGAATATAAAACAGCTGTAGCAACAAAGGGATTAGAAGAAGCAAACCGAAAAGAATGAAACAACGCATATTTGTCCACACTGCACACGAGACCTCTGTAAAAAGTGAAAAAGTGAAAAAATGAACAAGTTCACAACACAAAAAGCAAACTTGAAACGACACATGAATAAAACGAATGAGAAAAAAATGATTCAAAAGCGAATGGCTAAAAGAAGAAGAAGAAGAAGGCTGTTAGGAAAAGGCAATTTTATACGCTCAGATTTGTAAAATTGAATGGAAAAGAAGAACACGAGAAGCAGTCACAGGCAAAAGCTGCAAAAGAAAATGTGGAAATAATCCCTATTGTGCATTTGGGGCACAAAAGGACCCAATGAAAGGAGGAGAAGGATGAATTGGATGCATAACACAGTCACACGAACAGACCAGACCACACAGACACAAACACACATATTTGTCTTCTCGCATCTCGGAACACCAGGATCAGTGTGTGTATATACTTGTATAGTGAGAAATAGTGATAGTGAGAGCGTGTGTGTGTGTGTGTAAGAGAGAAATGAATTAAAGGAAAAAGAAGGGAAATTTCAAGCAACAACAAAAACACGAAACATTGGAAAAATGATGATGCAAAAGATGTACACAATCACACAATAAACATTAAAACAAACATAACAAAAACACACATACACACAATGCATGCAGTCCGTGGTGGGCAGGAAACTCAGCAAATGCAACACCCGTATGTATCAGAACACATATATACACACAATGGAAAATATATACATAAATTGAACAGTGATTGTACAAAATGTAAACCTAGCGGGTGAGCTTCCCTTTCCCATGCGCATGATGACATGAAACAGTGCTTTTTTTTATTAAACTTTTACGTAAAAGTGGTGTTAGAGTTAAACTCCAAAGAAGTAATTGTGTAAAAAAAACATCAGAAGGCAGTGATAATAAAAAAAAGGAATCATGTGTTCCCATACCGGGAATCGAACCCGGGCCTTCTGGGTGAAAGCCAGATATCCTAGCCACTAGACCATATGGGAGATGAGAACCGAGGCCCCCAAAGCACTACAAAAATACAACAGTCGTGAGTGCCTCTTCTGTTCGTGAGTGCTTTGATCGAATGGTTTGCCGGTTGAGTGTTTTTCGTTTCGTTCGCTCCAAACACTGCAAAATCAAACCCACAATAATGCACAAAATCCTCAATGAAAATGAATTTGCAAGCAAAAAATGAAAACAAACAAATAATTGAATGATTTTGATAATGACCTAAAAACCAAACCCATTAGGCTCGGTCTGCTTGCTTGTGGAACGTCCCAAAAAAAAACCTGTCGCTACGTTCCCCGGAAGCAAAGCCCCGCCGCGCCATATCGTAAACATTATAGTAAAGCCGAGGCATGATGATCGGGTTCGTGTTTTCCTTTTTGCTGGCTGTTGCCAACAATTGTATGCTTTAAGAAAACAAACAGAAAATCACTCAACAGAAGAAAAACCGGTCTGCACAGGAAATTTTACCTATTGACTGGTTGCATTGGCCGCGCGCCGCCGTGGAGCCGCACGTTGCCCCGCAAAGGCAACATTGGAGTTAAATTTAACTTTGACCTCGTTTCCAGCCATTGGCGGCTGTACGGGCGGCGACGGGCCTGTGCAGTAGCCTCATTTTTTCGGCACACAAATTAGGTGACAGTGTGGTTGCTTCTCGGCAAAAACGCGCTTCAATGCACTTAAGCAAGTGATGGGGATAGTGTGATATTGGGTAGACGAAGAAACGAATTATAAAATCCTTTCTACAATATTCTTTTAATTTAACAACTCCAACAAACTCCAAAAGACCCGTGTCCCTTCGTCGCCAAGGTAACGCACAAACCTACCCCGACCTTCCACGCGGGCTCGCAATCAATCTGTCAAACCAATAAGTCATCAGCGGGCAGGGTGGCCATGCTGTTATGTGGCGTGCACTCTAAAAAAAACCCCACCAGAGCAACCCCGTTCGATCGGTGCGCGATTGACAATCGATCAATTTCATTTCTGTCACCTTCGCGTACTATCGTAATCACCATCGTGTGAAAGATCCCTTTACACTTGATTACACTTCGGGCAACAAAATTTTCTGCAAGCCCGATCGATGTTTCGCGATCGCGATCGCCACTGCAATTAAAATGTAAATGCGTTACATCGTAGCGGGGGGTTCCCAGTGCGTGATGCATTCGGGGCAGAAACATCAAACACAAAAAAACGCAGAAATGTAGTGTGTAGTGAGAGCATCGGCACCGGGGAACACTCAGCATAATAATTATCAATTCGTCATAGTTCTCGTGTGTCCCTCATGGTGGTTTCCATGTGGCGGCACTAATTTAGCACAACCGCCTGTCTAATGCATATTTATGGCCCTACTAGCGATGGATGAGGAATGCATAGTTTTCATCCCTTTCCTTCCCCTTCACCTTTTTTTCTTTCTTCTGGATTGGTCACTACTGTTAGGTTGTAGAGGATCATAAACCCACCCCTCTTCTACCTCCAAAGGGGATGTGGCGAGTCTTTCGATACTTTCCAAACACACATGTTTTCCTCCCACTCCCTCCGGTTGTTCTCTGTGTGTGTGTGTATGACTGGTAACCTTTGCCGGGGGGTGTGTAATTTAAACAAATTGCTCCAGTTCAATGTGACACTTTTCTATGTGCGTTTGTTGTGCGTGCTTTTATGTGGCTTACGGTCGTTAAAATAATAGCATGGCCTCATAGTGTGCTTCCAGTGTGAAAAATTAGGTTTTTATTGTCACGAATTGTAGGCAGCAAGTGGGGGGGGTGGGGGTGAGTTAGAATGTTTTAGAACCATAGTTCTGAGACACTTTCTTGACTCTTTCCTATAGGAAATAATCTTTAAGAGATGGGCATTAGTGTCCTTTTTCCAATAAGGCAAAATAATGTAAAAAATCCAATAGGAATTTATAATGAGCGAACAGAATCCCCACAGCTATGAGAACCTCTGGAAAACCCTATAAGCAAACAAATCGTCGATCATTTTGTGAATAGTTTTTACATTGTATTTAGACATACAGGGCTTTTTTGCAATTTTTACTCTCTAAAGACTGTAAAGACTGCTTAAGAGGCTTCCATAGAAATGTATAAAGTGGTTGAACTCGTTTGTGTGTTCGGTCGATTAAAAAAAAAGCGATCCAAGCTCCTCCTTTTCGACAGTTCTGAAGTCAAATGATGCAGATTTCTGCAAACAAATTATGTTACTCCATGCATTTTGTAATAACTTAAACAAAAAAAGGATAACATCTAAAATTGACTTATCGCATTGGCGTCTTTTACGATATCATATGCCCGCTTCATTTCAAATAGAAAATTCAAAATTCAAATAGATATTTTGCATAACGTAATTTGTCTACTAAAATGCAATTCATACTCTCCATAACCCCTACAAAGTACCGCCAGTATCGCTGCATCTTTATATGCAATTCCTTCCCAACTAAACGATGCACAACTGCAACCGATCCTCTCAATTGGTGCAGAGCGGCATCCTCTGGTCAAAGGAAATTGAATCAACCTGCTTCTAACACGCGCTGGCCACACGGCCATCGGCCATATATCATCGGCCGGGTCGGGTATTGGGCGGCCCCCGTCATGACAAATTTAATATTAATTTAGTTCCGCGCGTTTGATAAATACCGTTCAACAAAGTGTTGAAGACACGAACAAATGCGATCGCCAATTGTGGACATTTTGTCCCGTTTTTTTTAAATAGATTTTTTATGCGCTTTTGCAGTGCATCTTGTACTCCCGGTGCACTCTATACTCTGCGTTATTTCTTTTGTTGCGCGCGCGGGCCAGTACTTTCTCGCGCACTACAACGCGCCACATTCGCACACGTGCGCCCTTCGTGTAGATCACGTTCAGCCCCGAGGTTGGGACACGGTGTGGTGTGTGCAGTGGTTCTGTAGATAAAATCGATCCCTTATGCATGTGCAATGTACATGCGTGTGTGTGTCTGTGTGTGTGTGTGTGTGAATGCGTAGTACTATTTGCTTGCCTCTTTCTTCGCTTCCTTTGATCGATCGTCAATCATCGTCAAGCGCGCGTGCGAAGAGGAAAGGGAAACGACAACCACCACCACCACCAGCACAGACACTATAGTGTGGCCATATACTACACAACAAACGCTTCGGCAACACATTCTGCCCTGCGCTGGGTTTGGCCGATCGTGTGTAGAGAGAGAGCTCGCCGTTTGCCGTTTTTGCGGCGCCCGGCCAGAACGTTTCGGTCGGTGTCGAAGAGCAAGCGCGCGCGCGTTTGCGGGAACGATCGTACCAACAAACCGCGAGTCTGCTTACGCGCGATCGAGTTTACGCATTTGTTTGCTGAAGATCATTACAGTGAAAGCGTTTAAAAAGTGTTACTATTCATTGAGCAAAAACAGGTTCATTCACATTCTCTATACGATTCACACATGTGACAGTGCGGGGACTTGCGAGCGATTCACGCACGGGGAGCTCTCGCTGCAAAAGTGTCACACCCTGCGTCACGATCACGGACCGATTATCGATGACGTCGACGACTGCGTGCGGGGTGTCTTTGTGTGTGTGTGTGCTAGTGGACGACCTTCACCCATCGGTCCCGTCTCAAAAGGTGTGCTTTGCCGTGCGTGATCGCGCACGCGTTTGTAGCAACCACGCGGGCTTCTGTTGCGTGCGATCGCGTCTGTTTGTGATGATGCTTGCACCACCAAGGGGCCTCACGTGCAATGACACGGCACCGCCAGCAGCAGCAACAGGTTCGAATGTGTGTGCCTACTGAGAGAGGCTTGGGATCTTTTCTTTATGCCACACGAGCAATCCCACACATTTCCGGTGCGCACGACGCGCTTCCTTTGCCTCGAAGGCGCCCACACATAGGGTCTTATGCTGAGAGAGCCCATTTCTGATACAGTTGAAGGTTTTTTGTTTGTCTGTACCATTGGAAAGAGACAGTGGTACGGTGTTTCCCAATCTGTTTCTGTTGACATAAGATCTTGCTGGCTACGGCTCGGATGGAGCTTTAGACGCCGCTGGGCTGCGTATGCTGTTGCGTTTCGTTTGTGCACCATGTGATGTGAACGGGCACTGCAGTTCAAGTGTTTGGGGATTGAATTTGCACTTTATTTTATGCTTAATTACCAATATTGAAACTGTATTTTTTTGGCTGTACTAATTAACAACCTCAGACTTAAATTTTAAATTAAATTTAGCTTCAATTTTGCAGAATTCAGCAAGCCCAAAGTCAACTCTCTTGCGCCAACATATGACTTCCATTCCCGTTGGAACTCTATCCAAACAAACTGAACACATTCTACACACAATACAGTTCCCCTGTGTGTATGTGTGTGTGTGTGTGTCTGGAGCGTACATTGCAACTCCCCATTGCTGGGCAATGCCAGCAAAGGGGGTTTTGTTTCTGCTTCTTCTCCCGGCTATTTTTAACCCACTAAAACCCCAAACCCCTTCGACCGATATGAACACGACCTTTAAGTCGGCGTGCCTGTACGTACGGGCCGGGAGAAAAAATCCCTTTTTTTCCACCCCTGCCCGGTTCTGTCTGGTTAACGCGCGACGTACACACACGTGTTTAAAGGTTTGCCGTGCTGCCGAAAATAAAACTACCGACCGCTTGACTCCTTTCTGCTTTGGACCGGGTGCTCCAACCGATTTCCCCCCCTTTTTTTAACCTTCATCCGAATTTGGCCTTGATAATGGCCACCGGAGTTGAGTGAACGCTTTTCCCTTCGTTTTTTTCTCATTTTCAGAGGGAAAAAACGTACCAAAACACACGCGCACACAGACACATCGGTCGGTCTTGTCTGTGGATGATGTCAATCATTTCGTTACGGAGGTTAAGCTTCCTTAACACCGCCCGGGGAGGACGCACGACGTAAGCAGGTTTTAAGTAGGGCAAAAACACACACACACAGGCCGCGCACTGTGCCAAGAAAAGAACGTGTCCCGGACCTTGTCAGGTTTAATTTGGCCGTTAAATGGTAAAATCGTTTCAATGGTTAATTTTCAACATTTCCAGTGAAAATCAGGGAGCAGGGAGGTCCCAAAATGTTTTAATTGCAGGGAAGGTTTTGTTTCTTTTTCAACCAAAAACCCTGACCGTGACATGTAAACAGGTTCAGTTTATTTCCACGCCACGGGAACATGTCCATTAGGAAGCTGGGGGGGGGGGAATCTTCAATTTTGGTGTTTTATTGTCTTAAATTGTGTTTTTTCTGCGCTCTAAATCTCATTCGCTCCACCTTCGCACATTCTTTTTCCCGGGAATTTAAGCTAACATAAACATAAAAGTGCGAAGAATTTAACGCGAGATCGCAGGAACAACCTCAGCATCTCAGAAACAAACAGTGTCTTGTGCGTGTGCGTGTGTGTATTCTACATAATCGTACTGTCCCTGTCCCGCCAGAAAGCATGGCCAGTCCGTTCTCGAACATACGCTACTCCACCCACCCAACCGACGGTGGCAACAACAACTTCCTGTCGCCAACGGAACCACCGAACGGTGCGATGCTGCCACCGCCACCGATCGTGCGGCGAAACTCCGAACTGCCGCCGGGGAAACGGCAACAGTCCCCGCTGAAATTGTCCATACCCGCCCCGAGGGCGTCCTTTTCGAGCGGCTGTTCTTCCGGCTCTTCGGGCTCGTCGGATGGATCGGCGGGGTGCAGGCAGGCGGTCACAGCTCCCGTGCTCGGCGGGCAGTTGCCCGCGTTTGCGGCCGCCAGCAATCCGCATCTGAACGAGTTCCATCACCATCATCATCATGGCGCTTTCCCGGAGTTTGATACGCTCGAGTCACCGATGTTGCAGCTAAGCCCGGGTGAGTGATGTACATTGGGTCAGAGGTTGATAAGGGAATGCATTTTCTGTAGTACAAATAGGGTCTACACATGGTAGAAACTGTATTCGTCACGATCAGGGATTCCCCATGCTGTTCGGCATTGGTTTCAAACGTCATAGATGAAGGCGGTTTGATGGTTGAAGCTGAATGAGTGATCAAATTACGCTATGTTTTACGATCATGCGCTTTTAAAAAGCCATCAAAGGCTGCTCTTGTCCTCTTTTGGATTGAATTGGAAGGAATAAGATCCTCTTACTTGTAAGAATAGCTTTTTACAGGTCAAGTCAATTAATTACTGAATAGTAAATATTTAAAAACTATAACAACATATGCTAAGAAACAGGTTAATTAACTTCAAAACAATACAAAAATGGCTAGTTCATTCATAAAAACATACCAATTTTTACATGTTCCCGTAGTGATCGGTAAAGTTGGCAAAAACCTGGATTCGTCGCCGATCCAACTCCGAACATATCTGAAGTGACTCCGGAAGGTAGGTCCCCCTAGCATTATTCGGAGCCATTCGGAATTGTCTGGAGTCGTATGGAGTTGTCCTTAGTCGTTCAGAGTCACCCGGAATTGGAGTCGGCCGGAGTAGTTATGTGCTCTCTGAAGCGCTCTCACAACTTCGATTCCGACTCCGGCAAAATAGGAGCCACTAGTTCCCTCCACAGTCGTCCGTAGTCGTCTGGGTCGTAGCCATTCGGAGTCGTCCAGAGTCCATCGGAGTCTTCCGGGGTCAACTGGAACCGTCCGATGCAATGTGCTTGCTATCAACCATTTCATATCGTTTCATATCGGAGTTGGTTCCGAAATTATTAGATTCGGATTAGAGTTGACTCCAGATTTTTGCCAACTTTACCCATCTCTAGTCTGGAGTCACCCGGAGTTGTAGTCGTCCGGAGTCGAAATCATTCGGAGTCGCCCGTAGTCGTCCAGAGTCGTTCAGAGTTGTTCCGTAGTCATCCGGATTCATTCGGAGTCGGTCGGAGTTGGAGCCGTCCGTAGTCATCCGGAAACGAGTGGTGTAATGCTTTTGTATAATCACTAATATGCCGTTGGAGCAATTGCTCACTGGAGATGAACCAATGGAGTTTGTCATCACTCGGCTTCAATTCATGTTTGGGACTCATTTTCACACCTTTCGAATCATTCCCATTGCTTTTAGTCGATCGAAAATGACTTACTGTAGCACTCCAACCGTCTGCTCGATGGTTTTGTGCACGATCTTCATCTAATATCGCTCGTAAGTTGTCCGTTCTCAAATGTTTGTGGCTTTCTTGAAATTTTGTTAGTTTTCTAAATCATTATTACCACTTTTAAAATGATCATGCTACAAACTTGTCAGTACTCCCAATCAAATGTACAATGGTCTAGATCTATACTAAAATATTGAGAAACATGGAGAATATCACAAAATTCCGATCAATGCTGATCATTATCATTTCGAAATGGAAAAGAATAAATTACTCTTAGTCCCTTTGATCACCTTCAATTCTTCCTTTTTCAATTTTGACACTTAGTAAAGATCCCTTTGGTCCTATTTCTTCACTCGCCAGACCACTCACCGATCATCATGACCCAGCTACTGGAAGCGACTAGCCCCGGAACGGCCTCCAGCCAGGGAAGCAACGGATCCTCCATCTCTCGCCTGATGCGCTTCAGTCCCGGGCTCCATCATCATTCGGGCACCATCTCACCCTTCCCATCCGAGGTACGTACAACAGCCGTGTGCCAAACAATACAAACAAACAAAAAAGAATGTCAAAACTCCTAACACAGCTTCCGGTGAGAGAGCCCTGCCCAGCTGCCAGCCAGGTCGACTAGTAATTGCACTTTAATTACTATTTACATAATTTCTCCATCGCCGCCCCGCGCGCTCTAAATGTGCAAATAATTGCCACCCGGTGACCTCCGCGCACACTCCGCCCCCCCTTCACCCAGGTGGTACTTTTGGAGGTCGCGTCACGTCACGACTGTCGCGCGGGGGGAAGGTTGTACAACGACAGAAGAAAAAAAAAACCCTGCCCCTTACCCCTCCCCCACCTAATCGATGCACGATCGATCATTTTATCTCTTTTCACGATCAACCGGTGCGTGCGAACGGGGCCACTCGGGGCCCCCGTGGCCCGTTCCGATAATTAGCCACCCCTTTTTTTTGTTGAAGCATAGGACATGGAAATTAGGCCTAATTTCGTTAGCAAAATGGCGTATCATTTTCTCCGCAGACCGGCACAGGACAAAAGTTCGCACTGCCCATGTAGGGGAGTCGGTGTGTTTGCTTAGTGCGTGGCAAATGATGGCCATAAAGCGCTGTTAGCGGTTGGCAAAAATGCAGGGTAGTGTACCCTTGTGTTTTTTTCTTCTTCTTCTTGTGCTAAACACTGCCCTTAAGGGCTCTAATTGAAAACGGACAGAGCGCTGAAGTGACTCGGAATGCATTTTTACGACCGAATGCATGCACGGCACTTATCTGCACTGCTAGTGTGGACGTTTGACGTTTGATTAAAGTGTACACTGGGGCAGTGTGCAACTAACTAACCTTCAGCGAAATAGCAGCGCAACGCTAATGCCTTTAAGCTGATGCAAAGCGCGCAAGCGGGTCGCGTATTAGCCAAAGTGCATCGTACAAAAAAGCCTGAAAGGTTGCAATTATTTGTTTAAAACGTAGTGAGCAATGATCGGAAATGATCGTACTTGAACGTTTTGCTAATAATTTTTTAGAACAGTATTCATTCATTGATGTTTAGGTAGCAAGCAGGTGATCGGAAGTGATCGTACTCTATCGTTTGCTTATTATTTGAAGTAAGGGAATAAGGGGCTATATGGGTATGGAAAGGATTTTCATGGATAGCTTACCTCTAAATAACAGTATTTGTACATTATTCTAAGCTTATCGTATATTTTTAAATTATTCGAAGACTTCACTACAGCGAATTACGGGGGCAAAATGGTTCCCAATAGCAGCGCTTAACGCATTAGCTTTGGTGAATGGTGTCTTGTAAGTTGAAATTCCTCTTAAATTTCTAACATGCAAATGCTCTTTTATGAAAGAATGCTGCATGCACTCCTATGGCCGTCCGTTCCCGTGCCATTCGATGGATAAATATAATCTCCATAGCCTTGTGATCGGCAAATTACGAAATGGCGGTTCCTTGACCTTCTATTCTAGTTCATAGAACTTGTACATATCTTTATACTTGATTCATGGCTCTTTTTTATTGAACTTTTGCCGTATAATCTAAATCATTCAACCTCAAAGATAGTCAAACACAGCCGCAGGCCTCATCCAGTGCAATCTGTCTTGAGAATCTGCTCATTTTTAGATTATTTCATGTAAAGAGCTACATCAAATACCTTATTTTCTTCCCAAAAATAGAGCCAAATATGTCTAACTATTTACAGGGTTTCCCACGAATTATTGGTGGGTTCCCATCAATTTTTGGTAGGTTCTCATATTTTTTTGGTGCGTTCCCACGATTTTTTGGTCGTTTTCCAGAATTTTTTGGTCCAATTGTATTGATATCCTATATTATATATTGATGATATTTGAAAAAATAAATTATGGGAACGAACCAAAAATCTATGGGATACAACCAAAAAATCGTGGGAACGCACCAAAAAATCATGGGAACTGACCAATAAATCGTGGGAAACCCTGTACAGGGTTTTCCACGATTTATTGGTCAGTTCCCATGATTTTTTGGTGCGTTCCCACGATTTTTTGATCGTATCCCATAGATTTTTGGTTCGTTCCCATAGTTTATTGGTGTTTTCCGATTGGATATCAATACAATTGGACCAAAAAATTCTACATACATTAAAGCTATTAGAGAACCATCAAATCACATTTCTATCCATTCCCAATCAATATATCTCTGATTTTCTAACTGAAAAGATTATACTTTAACCCCTCAATTCCCATTGACTTGATTGAAAAGGGGTCCACTTTGCCCCCCCCCCCCCCCTTCCTATACATTATTTAATTTAAGAACACAAGCCTACGGTCTTTCTGCCTTTTTTGCGGTCATTGTTGTTAACCAAACCACCACCACCACCTTCCCTCGGGTAGCTTTGTTGCTGGGATGGCGTGTCGCTGCGGGAGACCTCCACCTTCATCATGCTGACACACACGTGATCGATACGCATGCGACTGCACACACGCCGGTGCATTACAACGCGCCGCGATCGAGCGCTCGCGGTCCCCGATTGTGCATAAAACAAAAGAGCAAAAAGAGCAAACAAAACAAACTAATCCGTGAATGGCGAGGAGCAGAAAGAAGCGAGACAGATCAGAAACAGCCATCGTAAAACAAATCAATTGTGATCATACATTCATACGAACTCACACACACTTTGCGTGCAATTGGCTCATCTTCATTCCACAGGATGGATGGCGACCGATAAATGGACGAGCCCGCGACACGAATCCCCCCTTTCCAGTACACAAGGGAATACAATACAAGTGGAGAACCCAACGCCATGCAGCACAGCATGGCGCGAACAAAAATGCACCTCATTTCCTGTTTGCTCTCTGTTTCGCTCTCTTTCTCGGCCGAGTAGTTGGCAACGGTTTCGCGATGCTCGTAAAACGTGACCGTGCTATTTTTAGTCATTCCGAGCGTAGAGGGTGGTTTTTTTGTTTGTTTGACTATGCCACCGCCCCCCCCCCCCCCCCCACTTCCCTTGGATGACCCTTGCCGTGGTGCGTCCTGAGGCACCAGAAGGGGAAGTCGTGAGGCAACTGCAACTGTGCCGTTTGAAATGCTTGGTTGGGTGTTTGATGAGGTTGGTAAGCCCCTTCCGTCGGGTCGGTTCATTATTATTGAGCCCTCTTCACCTGCCACCCACCACCCTGCTTCGAGTGGGTGTTTGATTGACAGACCTCCCAGTCCCCGGCTTTAAAATGGGACAGAAAGGAAGGGAGCGAGGGTAAAAATGTATTGAAGACAATCCATCGTAATCCTTTCAATACACCGGTTTCTCTCCTTGTTTAGCCTATCGCACCTAACGCAACTTGGGTCCTATTTACGGGCTAATGTACTTTAATCATGCTGCAGCGCTTAATGTGTCTTGCCCGTGCTGTTGATGGTTAATAGACAACCACACGGTTTGAGAAACGCAATATTGTCCAACCTTAGGTCTGGTTTGGTGTGTCTGTGATGCAGCTGAGACAGAGTCCCCCCGCAATAAAGCCATAACAAGTACACCCCCGACCAAAGGGGCTGGCGCCTCTGGCTCTCGTCGGGCTGGGCCCGGCTATTTCCAGACCGTATTGCCAGCCGCACTCGAACAACGTGACAGAGAGAGAGAGAGAGAGAGAAGGACTGGTGCGTTGTAATTGTGGCCTTCTCCCCTCTGTCCCCCATCTCGCACCTAACGCCTACGCGAGATTTTGAAGTACTTGAAGTACGTGAGATCGGTTGCAGTTCTTCCAGCAAGAAGCAAGAAAGGTTGAAAATTATTATTGGCAAATATCGGCGATGGCGAAGCTGGCAGCAGTATATTAGCTGCTGACAAATGGGTACATTACACGGCCACCGGGAGAGTGATCTAGGAGGGTAAGGGGCATTGGGAGGTGCTAAAACGAGAAGGGCTATGTTCTTTATAGTTTTTTTGAAATAAGTATTTCAGTAGAAGAGTATCTCTGTGCAGACAATCTCTAAGGGTAGACGACTTCTTCTTGATGTTGATGCTTGAAAGTGTTGCAGAATGATTGGACCACTCCCCTGTAGCAGAATTAATAGTCTTAGGACCTTGAAAGCATTGCGAGAACGAGATTCGAACCCCAGATGTATGTCAGTCTCGGTCAAAGTAGGCCATAAATAAACCTACTTTAACACAAGCTTTACAATTCTTGCTCCAAGTTGGCATCGTTGAACTTCACACAGTTTCAGTTCCTTATAATGAAAGCTGCTGAAGACACTGTATTGATTCTTCAATTCGAACTCGCTAAAAAAAAAACATTGTGCCATAAAAGAAGCAGCATTCTCAACTGGTTACTCAAAACCGAACCTCATTCTTCCAATTGCGAATATCCCGGGTGTCTGCACAGCAAATTTTCTCATCCTGCTTCAGTAAAGTTTTTTACTGAAACGGTTCAGTAATAGAATATTTGACTGATTTTCAGCATGAATGTCATGTTTTTACTGACTTTCAGCAAAATAATTTACTGAATTCATTTCAGTAATACGCATTTTACTGAAAATCAGTAAAATAAGTGTCAAATTAGTCGTTTCACTGGATATCAGTAAAACAAATTACTGAAAATGCAGCAATTCATTCTGTCAAATCGACCTGTCAGTCAGAACATCAAAACAAAACAATGCCGTACCTACTTGCTCGTGATGTGCAAAAAGTTGATTTTGTAGGCGCTTACAGCCACCCTGGTGAAATTTCAGGTGATATTTCGGCTTACGGGAGTAATTTAAAACAATTGGCAGCCGTGTTGGTGTGTAAAATGTTTGCTACTATCCACTGTGCTTGCTGAAATTGCGTGGTGTCTGTGAGCGCTTACTGAACCATCTACACTTGCGGCGGCAAAATACAGTATAAAAACTGTATAAAACAACATAAAACATGTATGAATATGAACTGAGGGACTGGCAATATCTGCGCATCAATAAAAACTCAATTTAAAATAAATATTTCGTCATTTTTTAATCGCTACCAACTACTGAAAAATCAGTAATATGAGAATGGCTTTACTGGGATTTCAGTAAACGAGCTGTCATTTTGGTGAGCACCGGACATTACTGAATGATTCAGTAAACATTCTTTTTACTGAAAGGATTACTGAAACTTCAGTTAAAAAAATGTCAGTAAAATTTTACTGAAGTTCAGTAAAAAAAGTTTTCTGTGTGGTGATGATACCCTTTTACGGTAAACCGGTGTGAAAGTTTGTGCTCACTTCCCTGGGGTCTGGGGACCGAAACCAACCTTTTTTTGCGTTCTGAACCCCGACAGGAGGGGAGTCGGCAGTTTTGATGGTGCTAAATAATAAGCAGAAGAAGAAAAAAAGCTTTATTACCCGTGCGCGTCTGGACCGGTTGGAAACGGTATGGGGCTGGAAGTCCTGGGGATGGGCCGAGTCTTTTTCTCACTCCATGTTCACGCTCGTCATGTACGGTTTACTTCTTTGTTTACGTTGAAACCCACTGCACTGTTGGTGGGTATGGCATGGGACGGAGTAGCAGCAGCATCCCCTAAAACGATGGTCTGCTCGCATTGCTCGCACAAACCGTGGGAGTGAGCCGCAAAAAATATTAAGTTTCTGAAAAGGGGAAAGGATCCGAGTGCTGCCGACGGTACCAAACAGTACCACTTGAGCGTCCCGACGGAAGACCACGCGGCGCGAGCTTCGCTACATTACCGTGAGGAATACAGAAGTAAAAACCGGTAGCAGTACCAAACACACACACACACAGAGAGAGAGAGAGAGAGGCACACAGTTATCTGCTTCATTGTTTTGACGTTTATCGTCTATCAGCTGTCATTAAGTGCTGAGGAGTGTACAGTGGCAGGGGATAATTACTTCGACGCGAGATATGAAGAATGGAGAGATGCACCACCCGGCAGCACTGCAATCTAGTTCACTGTGATTGTTGTCTCGAACGTGTCCAGAAGGGCTGAACGCGTGTGTTCGTTCAAGTGGAGCTTCGCAGTGTCCTCAGTGTGTACTGTTTCGAAAAGACGCCATCTTTTTTTTTTTATTGGGAAGACTACTCTTCTCATTAGTCCAACTAGTAATTCGGTACATCCTCTGGGTGCGTCTGTGACCGGTGTGTAAAGTGTACGGGCGAGTTCAATACCACAATTACAGAGAGGTGAATTATTACACAACGCGTCGCGCACTCTCCAGACGTAGATCGTAGTGTGCGCTGTGGTCTCCCGCGTGCTGCAAAAGTAAACACAAACACAGTAGAGTCCAACCCCGCTTGGCCAAGGTTC
This sequence comes from Anopheles gambiae, assembly GCF_943734735.2. NCBI lineage: Eukaryota > Metazoa > Arthropoda > Insecta > Diptera > Culicidae > Anopheles > Anopheles gambiae. The sequence goes on from NC_064601.1 coordinate 92,356,220, forward strand.
CGGAGATACACATCCCGAGAGGCGGCACTAACCTTGAACGGTTACGGCAACTGCTCAACCAACCAACCTACCAGCATCACCACCGCCATTAAAGCTGTGTTCACGTGCGCGTGTGTTTGTGTGATTTGGTTTGTTTGTTGTGAATGCAACGAACATGGAGGGTGGTGGCTGTGGCGCTGGTGGTTTGGTAAATCGGTTCAAGCTGCGCCGTGCATCCGAGGGTGCGTTTCGCGATGTCCCACGGATGACGCTGCCAAGGAAGGTAGGTGGTAGTGGTTTTCTTTGGGTTGAAGACGGGTTCGCGTCGTCGCTGGGTTGAAGCATCAATTTTTTTGCATCTTTTAGCTGCCGGGAAGGAGATTGGAAGGAAACTTCTTGAATTTACATGTCATACCTCCAGGAATGTACCGACTCATTCATGAATTGGGCTGCCAGCTGCCTTTATCATGCATGCCTATCTCGCCCGCACTATCATTCCCACAGTAAAATGTATTTCAATCATCATCAATCACCGCTCTCTCTCTCTCTCTCTCGAGAACGCCCATACCCAGGGTGACTGATTCGATTGTTTGGTGTTCGTTTATTGTCACTGGGAGCTGTGTGCGTTTTTATCACTATCAGCAGCCCAGAAAATTCACATGCCAACACCCCACAAGTCAATAGAAGAAGGTACTAGTCAGTGTGCTCGTTTATGTTGATTCTGCCGCCCTTATTTGTTCCAGCGTCAACCCCATCGGAGTGCTTTGACGTCTGTCTGGACGATTATTCATAACACGATCGGGAAATACCGCGTCTCGCGCCCACTCCCCAACAAGGGAGTTCGTTTTATCTAGTTATTCTATTTTTATACTGCACGCAGAGCGTTACTACATGATCGGTGGTGGAGTTGCAGAAGCTCGTTTGTATTCATCAGGCAGCTCTGTTGCGTCGATCGTACTCCGGCACAGGATCTGTGACAATTGAAGGCAAATAGAGAGAGAGAGAAAGGGAGAGACGAAGGCTGGGAAATCCCCAGCTTACAAAGAACGTTGAACCAATGATCCGTCCAATGGAAGATACAACAACTGTGTGCAGTTTGTGCGTTGTTGTTTTTTCGGGGACCTGGGAAATACCAGCCAAAGTGTAGAGTTCTTGCACAGTTTTGGAGCATGGTTTATAAGAAAAATACTTTCAATTTGTTTCATTGTTTTGAGCTTGAAGATGGTTTGGGATTTTGGGAATCGGTGAATAATGTATGATATTCAACTACGTAAAAGATACATATCCTATCTCCTTAGATCCCAATTAATCGTTGCCTTTTACCATTCAACATCTCCAATTTGCACCCTGTCAACGGTATTTGAGTCGCCCCAAATTCAGTGATAAACTAGTTGCCACCAAACGTGTCTCAACGTGTCGAGCGAAAGTAATTGATGACGTCTGTACATCGCTCACTTTGACCGCGTACTCTAGAAAAAAAAACACCAAACCGGCTGCCGAACAGGTTGCCAATTTTGGAGATACGGCTCCCAACAAGTCCACGACGCTATTTTCCGGTCGCCACGCCATATCGTGACAGATTAATTGCCTCCGTGTAGCCACGTGTGGTGTTACACAGAGAGACGAGAAGAAAGGCATGACCACAAAACTATTTGTATGGAGGTGTTTGTATGGAGACTTCTGAAGCTACTGAAAGTTTGGACAATTCGCCATCTAATCGTATCCAACTGTAGCAATTAATCAACTGCGAAGAGAGCGATTTTTGAATGAAGAAACTTTTATCCGTACTGCAAAAAGCGATGATTCATGCTGTGTTTTGAATTCAATTCGTTTCAGCGTGTGAGAAACGGCCGGTCTCTTTTTTTATGAATGAATCGCACTTTCGCGAGACTTTCGGACACGGAAGAGGTTTGCGGCTGTAAAGAGATGGTTTTTATAGCACTTCCCCCCCCCCCCCCCGTCTGGTGACTGTGGGTGGCACCGGATGGTGCGTTTAGTGTACCAACCAGCGACACACGTCTACGGGGATCTGCAAAAATGGCGAAATTATACAAAAGTAGTTTCCCCGCAAAGAAATAATCGATATTGGAATTGCCAGATATTGGAATTGTGGGTGGTGAAGATGCTAAAGTAGATGATTTTATGGTCGATTGAATTGCTTTATTTATTGAATAGGCAGAGGGCAGAGATTTAAAGCGCAATAAGCTTTCCGAACTGCATCCATGACGCTGAGCTTTCTGATTGAGAAAATCGTATGAAAGGATGTGTAGATTTGGCTATTGGCTTACTGGTTCTGTTCCGATTCTAACTAGAATATCTTAAACGGCTTTTAGACGGTGTTGTTCTTGATGTGGATATTAGGGAAGAAATGATTGCCACATTGCCTGTTTTTTGCCTGAAATGATCTTAATTCTATGTCGTAGCATCTAGTACATTATTTTTTGCAACACATTTCCAATGGAACAATGGAATTAGCTCTGTAATGGAAGATTGCTCAAAACATTCTTCTGCGCACAATTCACTTTCACTCTTTTTTTCCAAATTTTGTAACCTTGATTTCCGCCACAATAAAAGAAACGAAACACACACAAATGCTTCATTTCGCGCTTCCAGGTAAATGTTGCAACGAAACGGACGGTGAGCCCTCTCTGCTTTAAATGGGGTGCAACCAAAGCATAATGAATGTATCATCATTACAAACCAAACCCCAGCCCACCCTCAAAATCACCCGGTTCGCCGGTATGTCTCAGCGAAGGCGCGATAAAGTTTACGCCAAATCACGCCGGTTTCGCGTGTCAAGCCCTACTCCGTTCCCTCACCTTAAGAGTGTGCTATTTACTACGGGGTCTGTTTCAAAAATTGACTAATCAAGTGCAATCTATCCTTCGGCGCGTTACTTCCCCTCTCCCGCCCCCTCTTTAGCGAAAGCAACAGGCAGGTTTCCAAGAATCGCCCATCCCCGCTGTAGCAGTAGTATTTCGCGTCCGGAACTGCGCACCGACCGGACGTCCGGTGACGCAACGGGCGCTTGCGGTTTTTTCTTCTTTTCTTGAGCTACTCACTTGATGCGTTAATGCACACCTCTTGAGACGTTAATCAGCAGCAGGAGGAGGTAGGAGTAGTAGTGGGAAAAGTGTAGGAGCCACTTGAGGCGAACGAAAGCGCTCATCTAGTTTCTCGCACCGGATGTGACCGATTTAGCGGCACAGTTTGTGACCGTATCTTGTGCGAGAAAGTAAAGCTTGAAGTGGAGAATTGAATAATGACAAGAAGATGTTCTGTTCTCCAGTGAAGCATATGTCTACACAATTGGATTAATTATTTGCCCTGATCGTTTGTTGTGTACAATATATGAGGCTATAATAACTTCTGCAAATACGTCGAAACTTTGTTATTGGCACACGAAAAGAAGGTCACAGGAAGGGCAATATGAGTACAGTTTTACGCTTTCCATTGGACTTCGCCTCACCAACGGTAAAATAAAGCCTTCCCCGTGTCATTGGCCAAGTAAAACGATACACCAAAACATTCCGGCGTGGACCAAATTCATTTTGAATTAATCATCAACCCGCTTTGTTTGATCATGTGGTTTTCTTCTTCCCTCTCTCTCTCTCTCTCTCTCTCTCTCTCTCTCTCTCTCTCTCTCTCTCTCTCTCTATCTTTGCTACTGCCAATACTACCATTGCTTCCCCTGCTGATCACCTTACCCAACGGTATGTAATTTAGAGGCTTGAGCTCTGGGGCACGTTTGCGATCATCCCCTTGTGTTACCCCAAGAGGTGAAACATCGCTCAAGAATTCGTGCCTCCTACCGAAGTGTATTGCGCGTTGCCACCAACTTGTTGCCTTTTGACTTCTTGTACGAAGTCTTTCGAAAGGTTAGGTCCTTCTGCTGCTGTGCTCGCTGGACAGTAGTTTCGGCAGCTTCCATCATGCTGGCTGCTGTTTGCTTTACGCTTTGGACGAATCATCCAAAAAAGAGGCGGAGATCCAAATACCAGATAACATGTCCATGTGCGCTCTCCAAAAATACAATGCCGCTTTTGGCCCACAAGCATGACTAACCCAGCGCGTGAGTTTTTGTATCACAACACAACTCTCGTGTATGAGTGTGTGAACCACCGGGGGCCGGAAGAGTACATGAAACGCTGTGACCGTGGCCACACAAAGTTCGGCACACTTCCAAACCCCAACCGAGGAACGAGAACGATCCACCCGGCGTGCAGCAATTCCCGGGAAAGCCGGGACATTCTCCCCCTGTCCCACACCACGGGGGTGTATGACACACCACGGCCAGGGTAATGTCAACGTGCTTACATCACCGATAAATTGGTGCAAAACGTAATGGATGTGTGACTCGAGCTGCTGATAAGGGAAAGGTAAGCAGCCCCAGCAGATAAGATTGTGTGGTGATCGGGCCAAGTGTGACGTAGCACGTCGCAGGGATGCCCATTCACAGCTGACTGGTTGGCGTAATTCTACGCTTGGAGCACCTCGGCAAATAGATGATATTATTAGAATAAGTGGGCTTTTAGTAGGAATTCTATTTCTGTATCGTGTCCTTCGGGTGCGTTTTTTTTTTGAAGTTCCCAATAATAGCTGCATCATGAGTCATCGATCCGGATTTGCAGCGATCATCCAAAGCCTGAACGAAAGTGGAGTCCTCGGTTGGGGTTTCAAGACACCTGGGAGAGAAATCTGGAGATCTTTGTTCGAGGTGTCTGAGGTCAAAGCTGAGGTTTGAAGCGTCCAAAGCGGATTACGATTGACTTCTAACCCATTCTTTCACTTTAAAACACTTTTCCTAAAGACAGGAACCAAAGTCCAACCACTTGACCTTGTTTAAACCTTGCTTTTTTCGATCTGGAATTCGATCCCACCAACGAAAAAAAAAGGGAACGGAAAGGATGTTTGCCCTTACACTATTAAAAATTATATGATTTCCGTTTCCCAAGCGCCTCACACTTGTTTGATCTAGCACGATAATGGTAAAGATCGTTAAAATTCGCAACCAATCCGTTATCAACCCACGTGTAGTAAGGTTCTTGTTGTGGTGTTTTACTTTACCTCCACACACACACACACACATGCACACACACTACACTGTTCCTTTCCAAACGTGTGCTGCTGCTGCCCTTTTGCTTGTATACCGCGCGGTGTTCCACTTCTACTGAGCGCCTTTCACGCTGTCTCTCTTGCTGGGCTTCATACTCTCCCGCAGCAAAGAGAGAGAGAGAGCACGTGTACGAGCGAACATGCGACCCATTCCCGGTGGTGCGAACGGAAAAGAACGAGCACGCGCTCGCTCACACTCACGCGTACCGGCCCGCACCGGTTTGATAATACGAGCGGTCGAGCGACGCCGCGAGCTCAGACACTCAACGAGAACCGCCCGATGCGGACGCGCAAAAGCCAAGCAGGAAAGGTACGCGCGGAGTAGCAAACATATCAAACCATTTCAGGTTGTTGTGTGTGTGTGTGTGTGTGTGTGAAATTATTGCAAGTGAAAGTGCGGATTCACATCAGTTTGGTGAAGCCGATTGTGTCCTGGCGGTGGTCCTTTCCCCACATTGAAAAAAAAGAAAGCATCTCCTTTCACCGCAGCTTTAGTGATCGCTTTGTGCGTTTGTGTGTGCGTTTTTCTTACTTTAAACCGAGCTGGTGGGAAGCTGGGATGCGCGCGTGTGCTGTTGTACGTGCCGTCGCCGTCTTGTTGGCATATGATCGTGATCACCCCTCCAACCCTTCCAACACGAGGCGTGGCGGCGCCCAACATTACAGTTTTCCCTTGGTTTGTGTGCGCGTGTGTGTGTGTGTGTGCGTTTGTGCAAATCGGTGTCTGATTCATCATGTGTTGGTGATGATCATCGTCGCGAATCGTCGTCGATTTATGTGTAACGTCCCCCCACGTTCCAATTGGATTTCCATGGTTGGAATTTCCAGCCTGCGGCAACACTCAAGTGTGCGGTGCGCGCGCCTGTGTCAATTGGAAGGACTCTCGAGTGTGTTGGTGGGGCCGCTTGCTGTGGATCCGTTTCAATTTAAAGGGATGCAAATTCGATGTTTATACACTGCCAACAGTAGCAGCACTAACACCATCTACCGACAACAAACTAATATTTCGTGTTGCTTTTGCTCTCCTCTCCTCCTGTTGCTGCTGTCTCGGACCGCCGGTCCCGGTTTGATGGGGTTATCTGCCTTTCGCGCACTGGACGGCCGGCCGGCCTGCCCCGACTCTTACGTCACAAGAATGTTGTGTCGTTTCCGTTCATTGCACAACCGGCAGCGTCGTCGCTCTTACGACCGTTTTGTCGTTGTTGTCGCTTTCAATGTTTGTAATTAATAGATTTAAACAGGGAGGAAGAGGACTCGCCCAGTGATTCCAGTGCAACGGGGGTGAAAGGCTTTGACAGGGTTTAGCAGTGAAAAGATCGTATGGAATTGATGAAAATAATGTTTAATAATTCGTAGAACGATCTGTTTTGATGTTTGCGAATGTCCGGTGTGTACATTCCACAAAAGGAGTGTAGGTGTGTGAGTAATAAAATGCCTGAACCCCACATTCTTCTGTGCACTTTAAGCGGTCTCGTAAAAGCGTATTGAGCATGTTCGGAATTTTCCTAAATTCCCATTCACCCATAAAAACTGTCCACAAGCCGCACAAACAACTCTCACGCCCTGTAGAACAGGCGCGCGGTGGTTTGTAAACAAACTTGTTTCTTTTTTTTCTTTTCATTTAACTTTCACCAGTTTGGCAGATGGAAAAAGAATCGCAAAGACAACTGTGAGGAACAACTTTTCCATGTTTACGTTAAGCCTGCACCGCCTCCTGCGGTTTCGCTAAACGAACGAGCGTGTGTGTGTGTGTGTTTAGTTTTGATGCTGTTTCGCTCTCCCATCGCGTGGGAACTGAAGTGCGCAAGGGGGAAATAAACAAGCCCATTCCAAAACACTCCAACGGCTGCTAGATTGTACGTTCGAATCAAAAATTGTGTTCTCAAATCCAAGCCATTGTGACTGTGTTTGCTTGCCCATTGCCCACAAACACATGAAAAAGGGGAAAATGCTGTAACTGACGGGTAAGGAAATGGAAGCTTGGTTTAGGTGTGTTTTATTTCCCGAACGCTTTCCTTCTTCTCCCAATTTTGTGTGTGAATTCGAATCGCTCTGACGCACACGCATGTTTTGGCACTTGAGCAGCGGACACACGCAACAGAAGCAAAATAGCACGTGAAGATGTGTTCGCGCACCACCATCTCAGCATCAGCGGGTTTTTGTGCGAGGGAATGTGTGATTACGAATGGAATTTTCGATTTCCTTTCCTTTACCATGCGGGAGACAGGCTTTTTACCTACTGACCATTTCCATTATTCGAATTTTTATGGCAATACAATGCTTGATGGTGCTGTGATGTGCCACACATTTGCCATTTGTTTTCATCATTCTCCGGAATCCGGTTCGGTTGTTTGGTTGGGTGTTGTTGTTTCATCACTTTTGTTTTGCTGTGTCTCAACCAAAGACAATCCCGTACCAGGTTTGGGTTTTAATTTTTATTTAACGCAAGGGAGTCACACAACCAACCGTGGCGACACACAACTATTACCCCGCCAGGGCGCCCGTCCTCCACGGGTCTGTGTCTCCGGTGTAGCTTATCTGGCGACCGACTTCCTGAAGGCTAATAATAATGGTGCCCGTGCCCTTTTTTTTACAACCACACGCCCCCGGGACACGCCCGGAGGTAGCGTTTGTCATGCCGTGTCCCGTGGTCATAAAAGGGTGTGTGTGTGTGTGTGTGTGTGTGTGTGTGTGTGTGTGTGTGTGTGTGTGTGTGTGTGTGTGTGTGTGTGTGTGTGTGTGTGTGTGTGTGTGTAAGAAATGGTGCATCGGTGCAGCGCTTACCAAATGCAAAACGGCATCGAAACCAGTGAGCATAAGCAGCAGAGCGACACGACCAACACACAAACCAAAGTTTTAGTGGCATAACATTTCTTTTTTAAATAAGAAGGATAAGAAACAATTACCATCCCATCAATAAACGTTCCTGGATATTCCTATCGATTTTCCGTCGCCTAAATACCGGACCCACAGCTGAGGAGTGGTTTATTTTATTATTATTATTATTATTATTATTAGCAACAGTTATTCTCACACCGAATGCCCGTTGTGTTCAATGTGCGTGCAAAAAGGTGAAAAAAGTAATAGCGAGTGAGTTTGAAAGCAAGAGAAAAAAAAGCGCGAAAAGATTGTTCAGCATCATGGGCATCAATCACCAGCCAACAACACCGATCTCGGTCCTGCGGTCGCAATTCTTCTATCCCAACAGAAAGGTAAGCAGAAAAGTGAACGAACGAAACACGCCTGCTGATCTAACGCTGGTAGGAGTGTGTACGCTTGTTTGCGTCGGGCGCGAGCTCCACATGAATAGGGCAAATGGTAGCGTGATGGCGTTAGATAGGAGGGTGTGTTAGCTGAACGTGTGTTGCCGCTCCTAGGAGATGAGATGGAGTCTTCATTTTTCCCATTTTATTAGACGTCGAACTACTCAGTTTCTCAGAATGATTTTTGTTGCCCTTCGCTTTTCTTTAAACAGATCTGGCATCACATGGCAGCGTCATGGCTTTACGCCTCTCAAAGAGGTATGGAGCTTTTCATGGCCTGTGCATGTTCAAACCTCGGTATATCTTCTAATGTAGAAAAATTATGTTTCCTACGCTCTGCTCTCTCTCGAGACGTTAGAATTGTAGTGGTACCCCATTGCAATTCTTACGAAAGATTGTCTGAACGTTCTTTTGAACTGGTTGCTCAGCTCAAAACCAGTTCCTGATTTCTGCAAATATAGATAACAGCCCAACAAATACCTTTTTCATAGTTTTTTTGTGGTTTTTTCGCTGATTCTTTGTACAATCGCGGTTAGAATACTGATCAAAAAACAAGATTGGTAAAATAAATTGATTGCCAGGCATGAGTTCTAATCCCACATGGACCATGTGCCCCTTGATCATTTTTACATTTTTTTGATGAAATTTTGATTACAGTTTTAGCGAGCCGTGTATATGAATTGTCTACTCCATAGAGCTCCTTAGGGCACTCAGTCTTGTAACACAATTTTGTTGCAAACGGAATGGAACACACGCTTATTCGTGCCAGAGGAAAGCTCCGATAGAATAGAGCAGGTGGCAGCGTTAAGTCTTTTGTTAAATGGTGCACGTCACGAAGCTATTTTATGGTTCAAACCTCTGATCTAACGTTGAAAGCGTTCTTCGGAAGATTCGTTGTGTTGATACTATCCCTCCTAATGTGTTGTTATATTAATAAACACTGCGTGTGAAACTGAGTGCTGGCTAGGGTCACTCAATCTCGTTCTTCTTTTCACACAGAACGGCAAACGAAGCAACTGGTAGCAATGTGAACGCTTGTTTGCCGCACAGAGAGTACCAATAGAAAAGAGCAAGTGGTAGCGTCGTTGATCCAATCTTAATGCGGTGAAATCAAGACGTTGTTTGTGTGTAATTCTCCTCGTCCCATCATATCCTTCCAGCTTTTCTTTGTTGGTTTGTGTTTATAGACAATACAATTGTGCGCAGCTTACTCGCAAATATGAAGAAGAGTCTTGAGATCTGCGTTTTCATTTTCAAATCAAAGGTTTATTTTTGGCAGTACTCCTGCTTTTCAACGGCAAGGGATCCTTCAAAAGGAACCTCGACGTGTTGGTTTCATTCATCCCATGATGGGTTATGTGGGAATCATCGACAAACTAACCCCGTGAAGCGGGCGTAAGAACTTGATGCGACTGCACTGATATCAGTACCCTGATCAGTACCACTCACTGAGGCTCTCTATTCGAGCAAGCAGACACACGCATCTATCGGTTGTAGGCATCTGTACCCTCGTATGCTTCTAACGCGGATACTGCAAGCATGGAGCATGTGGTAGCGTCATGGCACCCGTTGTTTGCGGGATGTTCGAGCGCTCCATAGTTCAATTCTCTCCTTTCAAAAAACACCAAAGCAGAATAATGATGAACCTTAACGCGCTTGTTTGACGTGACGAAGAACGAGAGTGTTTTTCGGATGAATCGTATAAAATGTTATACTGAGACTGAGTTCTGCTTTTATTTTTCAAACAAAAAAGATTCTTTTTTTTTGCATTTTGCCGGTTTCTGTGTATCGTTCATGCGGTGCCGTTCAATCTTGTAGTGCTCATTCTCGCGTTAAAGGACAAGAAAGAGTAAATGAACATGCTCTCTCTGTCTCTCTCTGTGTCTCTCTGTCTCTCTCTCTCTCTCTCTCTCTCTCTCTCTCTCTCTCTCTCTGTCTCTCTCCCTCTTGCGCTCACTCGCGCCTTTATTACTTTGTTTCGCTCTCTTAAACGCTCTCCCAATGATTTGTGGGGCGATGTTTTGCGAATGAGAAGTGTTTCCAGAACCAAACAAAAGTATGCGTATTTCATCGCGGTTTTGCGGCAACGCGTAAACATAACAAACACACACCATCCTCCCTATTTACCATGCTGTTGGTATAATGGGACTTTGTCGGTTTGCTGTAACATTGATGTAACCGGAACTCTGGAGGTACTCATCAGAGATGTTTGAAGAATTCTTCAAAAAGTCACGAAAAACTATTCCAGTTCCTTCTTTACATGCTGCCAGTGATCTTCCCTTGGCGTCTCTTTGGGGTGCACAGTGGCGTTCTCGCCTCCCTTTCCAAGTGGGTGTGCGAACAGGTTTTATTCGATGGCGATTTTTTCGCCGTATGTTCGTCCTACGCCAACGTGCCTCAGCACCACATTACACGCAACGGGTCGCGTATCGGTGCCTGCCGGATTTGCCCCTTTTTTTTGCTACGTACATTTGCTTCGATCTCATCAAAAACACGTTTCATCTTGTCTAACAAGAATCTCATTTACATGTTGTGAAATATCATGCAAGCTTTCGTTTAGAAATCCAAATTGGAAGTGGTTCAAATCCAGCTTTACGAAATCCAACTAGAATCACAGTGCGCACTGCCGGCATCCTACGTCATATTGACACTATCAAGGTCGAACGCTTTCCGCTTTCTGTTTCTGTGCCTTCGCAAGAGCTCTTCTGTTTGCAACACACCGGCAAACGTGCGGGCGCTGTGTTTGTTCAAGCAAAACAAAAGAAAAAAACTGATCTCAAAGCTCATCCCAAAAGGTGGATCTTTGCCAACAGTAGCAGTACCCTTCATGCGTAATCTTGGTCAGGTTTGCATGTCCGTGTGTGTTTGTGGGGAGACACAGTCTGCAATGCCTCGTCGTCGTGGTCATCGCTTCAAACAGCGGCAGCAAATCCATTATAAGCTTTGTGGCTGCGTCGATCTCGGCATTTGTTTGCTCATCACACAGTTCCTTCGTGCGCATTTCCTTGTCACCTGTGTCGGTGCGCGATTTGGTTTACTGGCGAGAGTTTAAAATGTTTCAGAAAGATTTAGACAGCGAAAATACTTTAACTTTCTAACTGTTTCATTATGACATTAGCATCAAAATCATAGATGCTTCAAACACACTTACGCAAACGAGATGTTCGTCTGATGTGTTTGCGGAATGGTTGGCACTACGCTTGTTGCTGACCGGCATTGACATAGCCTTCTCTTTTACGCACAAACACACACGCAAGCATTGCTCTCTCTCTCTGTCTCTATTATTTGGCTCTCATTCTCAGTCGGCATCCCTTCTCTCTCTTTCTCTCACGCTCCCCGCCCGAGCGAACAGACGCGGTTTTCGCGCTTGGGCTTGGGGCTACCATATACCCGACTGCCCTAGGGTGAGCCGCAGCAATGCTCAGTTCCGATTTCAACCCCCTCGCGTGTGGTGCAGCGAAAAGGCAACGTCGTAAAGGCAGCAGCAGCAGTGACGACGCTGCCCGCGTGGTGTGTGTTGTGTAAAAAGACTCTCCGCGCAAACTTTTTGCTCCGCGTGTATACCTCCCAAAGGCCCTCAAAAACCGTGCCCAAAGTGCCCTCCCGGCAGCAGTGTACGTGTGTGCGTGCGTGTGTGTTTTAATTTTTATTCATCGAAAAGACGTGAAGACCGAAGAATTTCTTCTAGCGTTTTCTTACCTATCACCCTCTGTCTCGCTCTCTCGTTTGAGCGCTCTTCCATCTCGAACAATCGTTGTTGCATGCGGATGTAATGTTTTGTGTTGTGGCCCCACTGCTGCCCGTGTGACGCGTATCGCGTATGAGAGGGAGAGAGAAAGGGGTGGTTCTCACACCCATGAGGCCACACACACCTTCCGGTAGTTAGTTTCGACAGATTAGAGTAGCCAGTGAGTGTGTTGCTGTCTGGAGGGATTGACATTTAGAACCATTGTTATTACCGCATCTTATGTGTGTGTGTGTGTTTTTATTTCCCCCTTTCAGTCCAGAATTATGTCTGGCTAGCAGCATCACACACACACACACCCATTCACTGTTTCGCCATGAACGTACGCATGAACGATTTGCGTTCAACCCACCAAAGCGTGACAAGCATGCAAAAAAGCAGCACAAAGAGAGTGTTTGTTTGAGAGTGAGAGAGGGCGATAGAAATAGATGCTAAAATCAAGCTACCCCGTGTCCCGGTGTAGACCGTCCCATCGTAGTAGTCGCCGCCGTCGTCTAGCATTTTCGACCCCCAGCTTGCTACCCCATGTGTGTGCAAATAGTGGCTTCTTCTTCTGCTGCTGCTGCCTGTTCTATTTCGCGTCACGTCGCAGTTATCATCTTTGACAGGCGGGGGGAAGGGGGGGGGGGATTTTGCGCGAAGGGCATGCAACAGCATAAGAGTCGGAGAATGCGTCGGTCTCTCAGCGTACGCGCGTCACCGCACACGTTGTTGTGTTGTTGTTTGCTAATAACCGGCAGCCGCACACACACACACCGACAGACTGAATTTGAGGGTTTTTTTTTGTTACATCCGCGAGTTTTTGTTTCTCGCTTTTTGTTTTCATTTATCTTTGTTGTCGATTATTAAAAGCAGCAACAACAAAAAATTGCACACATTCCCAAATTATGAGCTGTTTTTCTTATCAAAACACATTGAAGGTGATGGGGATGGCTCTCCTCAAAGGTTTGGTATCTTGGAAAAACGAACGAAACATTGGCACCGGTGGTGGCGTGATCAAAATTCCACACATTTTCTTCGTTTTACGAATGTTCTAAGCGTGTTTTAGCTTGTGTGTGTGTTTTTACCTATTTTTTGTTGGCACACAATCACGGTTCTTCCCCGCTAGCGTGTGTTGGTGGGTTTGGGGGCTACGATAAGATAAGGAACGTTTGCCCCCCCGGTTGATTGAATGTCCCGAAAAGCATTCAAACGCTTCGTAATGGCGTGTAATTGAAAGATGATTGGGCGAGATAGCCGCGGCGGGTGGAATTTCACCCCCCCCCCCCCCATGTTGTTGAGCTGTGCCTGGAGGCGGACACATTCTGCGCACTCACACGGCAGAGCCCACAGGCCTTCAAACAGTCTTTCTTATCTTACTGTGCGAATGGGAAGGTTTTGGGTGGCAAGTGGCGTGAATTCATCGTCCCAAACAAGAGAACGGACTAATTGTTGATGATTTCCCTTTTTGAGAAGCGTTAATGGATACAAAACGATTGCCAATTACACGGTTCGCGGATGTAAAAGCGCTTTATTTGTGCGAGTGTGTGCCTGTTTCTGTAATAATATCCTCAAACCCCTTGTCCGAGAACCACTAATCACGCAATTATATCTTTTTTTTGTGAATTTGAAGTGAATTAAACTGCAAGTTTTGTGTTCGATTGCCCAGCTCAAATCGCGTGTGTTTCTTTTTTTTTTTTTTTGGTTTTTGTTTTGCGCGAGTGATTTGAATTAAACAAACAAAAAAGAGCAAAACAAACGTTATATGCGCATAGTGCCCGTGAACAGTGTGAAGCTAATAAGGGCCTCGCTGGTTCGAAGATGAACAGAAACTCGTTGGAAAGTGCTCGAAAGATTTTTTTCAAATCGGTTCGTGTGTTACCTTATTAACCTCTTACTCGCCACAATCAATCAGTGAAAAACATTTTTAAATATTTTCCTCCTGTTTACTACATTTGTTTGCCTGTTTCTGTGTTATTTCCCCCGTGTTTTTTGTTCTACTCTACTGCTACTCTGCTGTGTTGTTTTGTGTGTGTGTTTGCGTGTGTTTGCGTGTGTATATGCGTATATGTGTGCCTGCCTTTAATCGGTTTTTTTCTTCCCTCTTTTTCTCACTCTCTCTCTCTCTGTCTCTATTTATTGCAATATTACACTACTTTTCTTACAAATGTGTTTGGTTTTGTGTTTGCGAACATCGCTATGAACTTGTGAACTAACAGCATTCTGTGTGTACGTCCGTTGGTCAATGGATCGCTAAGCTTCCGCCAATGTGAGTGTGTTCGCTGCTAAGATGCTTTCTGGCCACAACATACAACCCCTCCCTCTCTTTCTCTCTCTCTCTCTTTCTATATTCTGTCACTTCATTTCCATACCGCTACACAATTGACGTAAACCGTCATCCATGCACACCTCCTTCACTTCGCACTAATGTGGCCCATGTGGCTCAGTTGCCACCAACAAAGGGCCAGCATTGTTCGTGTCAGCCCCACCCGGTGGCATTTGCATTCCAAACTGTGTCTGTTTACTTAGTACATTCTTTGGTTCCGAGATGGCAAGTGGCAAGTGTGGTTGAAGATGGGTTCTGGTAAACAGCAACGACGACACCCTCCGTCGGTGTTGGTGGTTGACAAACGGAACATTGGGAAGGCTTCCTACGGTGTCTCGCTTGGGCGCGCAACTCATTACTCATTAAGCAAACGTTCAGCCAAATGCCCCAGCTCCAGTAGCTGATCCACCGATCAAGACTGACATGTAAATAGCTCTACTTCTAGTTCAGATAAGACAAAGTTGAGTGAGGTTTATTCAGAGATGTGTAGCTTAATGACAGCAAAATGCCGTTTAAAAAGGAAAATATTGCCATCTACACGATTGCAAAACATGTGTGTGATTCTGACGAGATTGATGCCCTTTTTCAACTCATTTGTTAATTGAAAGGAGAAGTTAATAGGGCATAACGTGAAACAATATTTAGCACTGTTCCTGATAAGTCTTGGGTCCAGGGTGTCTAGGGCATTGGCTGAGGGGCTCTATCCCTGTTGCCACTGTCAAAATAGCAGCCCGTGATGATCTATTGTGATCTTCAGGTGCAAAACTGTATGACACTAGGCCTCAGGGGTGTCTTTGTTGCAGGGAGATGTCCTAGTCCAACAATAAGTGCATCTCTGTTAATAGCATTTTGATGATCAGATCATTTTGAATACGTTTTTAATCTTTCTAACACTACTTCTAGACTACTACTGCTATTAAAAATTACTAAAACTATAATAATTCGTTTGATTAAAAGGTTGCTAAGCTTTTGTTCTAAAAACCTGATGCTTTTTAGAACAAGTAATTTGCAGTGGTTATTTTGCAGCTAATTTTTGTGTCGTCTTGCAGTAACCGAACTCACTCAATCACTCTCTAAGCACCAGCTCCCTCTGAACTTCACCTCAGAGTGACTTAACTGTGCATCCATTAGCTTCAACTAAACAAACCCCTGGAGCTCACTGATTCCAAAATCATGTTCATTGACGTATTTGGAATGATGGCGCAGTAGTGTTTCATTTTTTGTCTTGTTTTCTGCTTAACATTTAAATATACACATTTCCGCCTCATTGCAGCCCGAACCCCGTTCGTTCTCGCTGGTGCTGCATTTGCATAGCACTAAATGTCTTGTGTCATTACGGCCACTGATGGGCTGGCATCATTCATCTACTTCTCCATATTAACCCTTCATAACACAAAACTCGACATCTAAAGATCATTTTTATAATCCCATTCTTCAGCTGCAAACTACTCTTCGATCATGTTTGACTAACATACACAAAAAAACACTCTTTAATACGCATTTACTTTACGTCGTAACGAATTATAATCCCTTTTGCTTACCTGTACTAATTCCTGTATCTCTCTCTCCCTCTGTCTCTTTTGCTCCATTGTAGATGTCCGATATAGCCGACACTGGTTCGCCCACACTCCCGAGCCGGCACAATTTGTTCGCCAGCTCGAATGGTGGGCCGCTGGCTGCGTCCACCACATCCGGATCACTGGGCAACGCAACCTCTACCAGCTCGATGACCACATCACAGGAGGTAAGCGACACATTTACTTGACTCATTTATCCTATGTCGATGAAGCGGGGTGAAGGGTGGAAGGTAGAAAGGATACAACGAAAAACGCACAGCGATTAAGCGCTCTTTGATTGACCTCTAAATCAGGCACATCCGCAGACGAAACCCGTGCCAAATGCGTGTGTTTCGAGATGATTCAGGCGCAGTGTCTTCTTCGTGAACCTCGCGAACCAAACGCCATAAATTGTTCAATGTCTGTCTGGCGGTGAGACTGGCGGCTGTAGCATTTGTCGCGTCTCGTCTGCTTAATCATGGTCTCGGTCTTCGCACTTGCAACTGGCCCATTCAGATCGTGGTATACAAAAAAAATCGGCATCAACACACTGAACTTCCACTTCAGTTCGTCCCTTACCCACCCCGTATTCCCCTGACGGCCCTCGTGTGTAGGTAATAGTAAGAACTTCAAGTATACCCACCCCGTGCTGGTTCCACGCTCTTTCCACTCTCAACAGCTGATTCATCCTTCTGTTCTCGGCTCGCGCCAAAAACGATCAACTGTCAGGGCGGTGTGACACAACGGGCAAGAGAAAATGGGTTCCATTTTTTCGCAGAACACCATCCACAATGCCATTACGCGTGACGCCGTTAATTTCCCCCCCCCCCCCCCCCCCCGCCCCTTTGTGATAATGGAGACAGTTACGCAATACAGAGTCTAACGAGAGCTCGTTGAAACGTTGATTCATTGATAGTGGGAGTTAGATTGGCCGGTCTAGCCGTTCTAATTTAGGTGAATGACCATTTGATTAGATTAGCAGGTGTCCTGGGTTAATACAGAATGAAAGCTACATTGTTGTGTGTTCTTGACTTCATAACAAAAGAAGTCGCGGGAAGTTTAAATCTCTCATCGGGTATGTACTTCAAGGTTTCTGACAACTTGAGTCCAATCCTTTCATCACCCATCACAGATGATCTTTTCGGTGAGATGAATGACATAAGAAAGGTTTGTTGATGGATTCTCCGTCACACAAAGCATTGGTATTTTGTAGCCTATTGGAACCAATCAGTGTGTCTTATTGTAAAGCAATTTGGAGGTGTGTGAAAGAATGGTTGAGACATCAAGAAGCAGAAACACTCTAGTTGACAGTTGATTGGTTGGAGGTTTAAATCGCACCAGCCTGGGTATTTCTGCAGAATCGTTTCCAAAAACGTATCACTTAGTCTTCTGGCCTTCAACCTGGTTGGTTGGTTGGTTCTTGAAATTCGAAAGTGCGCCATCATTTCCCTAGTAGCAAGGTTGAGGTAAATTTCACAGGAAAATCTGCTAACGCAATGTCCATTTCTACAGAACTCTTCACCCAGCGGACAAGGCGCCACAAATTACCAGCAAAATTGAAGCTGACATAATCCAAACGAGGGGAGAACAGGGGTAGAAAACCCGGCCAACGCTAACTGCCTCTGACACGA
Source organism: Anopheles gambiae (assembly GCF_943734735.2). Lineage (NCBI taxonomy): Eukaryota > Metazoa > Arthropoda > Insecta > Diptera > Culicidae > Anopheles > Anopheles gambiae. The sequence goes on from NC_064601.1 coordinate 92,373,814, forward strand.
CCGGTACCTTGTATCATCTTGGATATAGCAGGAAACACCTCCTGACGTTACCGACGTTCCATTTGTCAACATTAACGATCGTAGCTTGTTGCGAAGAGTCAGAAGCAAGGTTGGGAGAGAGAAATAGAGATTTCAACGAACTGTCGCGTGCAGGTCGCGATCTATTTTCGCAGAAACAGCTGCTCTAGCTACTGCTGCCATTCTTGTGCGTGTGTGTGTCGTGTGGTGTTTGCCGATTCTTAAACCTCCCCCATTCCCATACCCTGATGTCGTCGACAAAACGGACAGGGCCATCAAGTACCTTCCGCGTGAGTGTTTCTTCTCCCGATCCTCTTCGTATGTGGAGAATGCTTGTCACACACGAAGACAGGCTCGGAATCCAAGTGAGAGAGTTGTTTTATGCAAAAAAAGCATTGCCCGTAGTCTGTTGGGTTGGAGAAAACGTTGGGACAGTTTTTGTGGTACTTCAAAATTTCAATTTTATTTCCAACTACAAAGGTTCGCCACAATCTGTTGGAATTTGTGAGACGCAATGATCTCAACAGGATTAAAAAACCCGCACATAAATCTTATTGGAAAACTTGTCTCATAAACCCTCTCATAAACCATACCACACGAATCTGATACGATTTGAGAATGTTTTGGTAACGGTTACCGAGCGTCTTACCGCGTGAAACGTTGACAGTGTGCGAAATCGCGGTTGCGGTGTGCAAATAAAGATACATTCAACCACCCACTCCCTTCTCCCTGCACGAACACGACAACATCGACGAACGCTTTTTAAAACCGGCACGAGTGGGTTCGCCGCGACACAACGCGCGCACCGTGTGCGCTCTCTGCAGTACCGCCAGAACGAACGAACGATCAGCACGAACTTGTCGCGGACGAGCGATCGAGCGAAAAGTAACAGACCGAAAACAAAACAAAAAAAAACGAAACGAACCGGATTTCGAACTTCTAAACCAATAACCAGCAGTCGCAGCATCTTTTCCCCCGGTGCTGTTTGCAGCGAACAAGCGAACGAGAAGCGTTTGAAAGAGTCGAAGAATTTCAAACTCCAACACCCTCATAACGCAAATAAGCAACAAAAAGTGACAATTTCGAACGCAAAACTATTAAACAAACAAGGAAAATAAAACGATCGAAACCATCACTTGCCTCGCGAGAAACGAGATCTATTTGGTGCAAGTTTTGGAACGAGTGAAGTGAGCAAACCGAGTACGACAGAACAGCCACAGAACGTGAAGCTTCTTGTGAAGGTGCTGCTGTTAGTGGCTTGTGTGTTGTACACCCGGGGCAGAGAGTAAATAAGTGCCTTTCTCGGCAAAGCGTATTCCCCTTTGCCTGCTGTGAACCCGTGAGCGTCCGTCCATTTACAGGTGTGTGACAACGTCATCGCGAAAAATCAACACTATCTAACGGTGCTGTATGGTGATCGTGTGTTTTGGGGATTGCCAGTGGCCTCATCGGCGGTCTTACACTGCGCCAGCAGTACTGAGAAAGCTAGTAGAAGTTAAAAATAATTTCCCAACCCAACTGTCTTCTTCGGGTTCGTGCTCTTTGGACCAAAACGTCGTGCAAACGGTGGAAGAGGATAATGGGGAGCAATGGTGGTGTGGTGTTGGTCGTTGGTGAAGATCGTTAATAATATTTCTAAGCATTTGCCATCTTTTGTGTGCCGGGTGGTGGTGGGCGGATGGGTAGGTGGTTAGTGTTCAGCAGGCAAAGAGGGTACAATTTTGGAACAATGCCCAAGTAGAAGTTAGTTCCGAGAAATCGCCAAGGTTATCACAACATGGTGTGCCTGTGTGCGCTTCCAATGATGGTTAATCGTAAATGGGTTGTGAAATCATGTGGCACGGTTGAATTCCCTTTTTGGACATTTCTATTCCAAACGCATTAATTCTTAATTGTGATCTCCAATTGGTTTGCTACGTGTCGCAAGATCGAGATCGATTTAGCTCATGCTCACAAACACACCCGAAACGTGCTAACGACGATCGCACATGTGTTTGAAAAAAAAGGAACGTGATCTTTAAAGACGTGCTTATTGGGTTAAATTACTTACAAAACGTGATCATTCGTAGTTCATGCTTCCTACCAAAACCCAGACCAATGTGTCAACACCAACAAGCGTTCCCGAGTGAATCCAACTCCCTCGATTCACACTTGTTATCTTGAGCGTCTTTTTCAATAGATCCTCTTGCACTCGATTGCATTCTCCAAGCACCTCAATGGGACATGGTACAGACATATCTTGTAATTGTTTTATTGCTGATAAGAGCACCGCGCTGAGGTGTTACACTCACCCACGCCCACCGCTACGGTGACAAGGGATGTAAACAAAAGTACAACTTCCGGTGGACATTACTCATCGCCGGTCGTTAAAATTAGCACCGTTTGCCAGCCGGTGCCGTCGTCTCCCTCCCATTCACTTGTAGTGTCAGCAGTTGACACGACTTGCCTGATAGTGGAGTCACCCAGAATTCCAGTAGGGCGTGCTGCTGTGCTCACCCATTCATTATGAGTGCGCGATACTATCAATTAGCGATGATGATAATAATAGCCCCACACCCCCACTGTTGTCGCTTTTCACACGCGTCGGGAAGGAGATTTTGATTTGCATTACAACCTGTCCTGTACATACGAATCAGGCAACCGCTGATAGTAGATCATTTGTGGAGTGATTTGTTTATGGCACACTGGCTTATTAATTAATTCCTTTCGTCCTGTTTCTCCTGCTCCCAACAGTTACTCAACAGCAGGAGCAGCAGCAGCAAAAGCTCCAAGCTGTCGTCGTCCACCTCCAGCACCACGACGAAGCATGTGGAGAAGAGTTCCTCCTCCACGCAGCGTATGTCGTCCCTAACGTCGTCCTCCTCCTCCTCCAGCAGCACAACGTCGGCGGCCGCCGTCAAGCAGGGCCTGGGCGAGATGCAAAACTCCATCGCCGAGATGAAGAACATGATGGGTCATAGCACCAGCAGCAGCAGCAGCAGCACATCCCAGAATCTATCGACCACGACGTCGACCTCGTCCATTAAATCTTCCGCCCTTTCGAACCATCGCAAGATGTCGTCCAAAATCAACGATATCAAATCAAGGTAACGAATCCACTCTCTTCAGTAGAAGCATAACTAAATCCTAAGCTAATGCATTCACTTTCCCCACTTACAGGCTCCGCTCCTCGATGGACAGCCTCGACGATCCTCAGGGAGCCGATCCGCTGGTAACGTTTCCCGACTCCGAAACCGACGACGATCACCTCTCCGGCATGGCCTCGTCACTGAAGCCGCTCGGTGCGAATGGTGGGGGCAGCGGCAGCATCCTCGTCCCGAACGGTACCAATCACCACCATCAGGCACTGATGAACGGGTGCGCCGCCGCCGGCACGACCGTCGATACGGTCAAGTTCGAGCAGAAGAAAATGACGTCCGAGTCGAAGACGAAGGTAACGACGGACGGGTTCAGCAGCGAGCAGGCCACTATCAACTCGGCCGAATCGAAGAAGCTGCAGGCGGGCGACCTGCAGTACCAGGAGCAGGCCGCCCTCGCCGCCACGAGCAGCCGGATGGAGGTGGACGGTGTAACCGCGGAGGAGAAGGGTGCAATACTGAAGGTAGGTGCACGGGAGCTACTACCACATCAAGCGAAACATGATAGCGTCCGGCCACAACGGGAACACATCAACGGGGCCGTGATTTATGACCGCGCGCGAGCGGAACTTAGTCGGTCAGTTGCGATAATCAAGGTTCCTCGAAGGAGAGAGTTGCTTTCTGGCGGCGGTGAATCAGCACACTTGCCAAGATGTGCTCTTATTGCGCTTTGCCGTCTATGTGTGTGTGTGTGATACCCGATGAGTCATCAGCCTTTTTTTTTGCATCGATCCTTCCCTAATGAAGCGAAACTGCGAACGAAGGTCGTTTTTAGTACAATTTTAGTACAGAAGCTCTTTGGCACGCTTGCTCTTTGCTTTTGGCCGATGCAGGTGTTTAGTGTGTTGGGTAGGTCATTTTCTGTTCGGCTGCACACACTGATTTGTTGTGACCAACTACACAGGCTTGTCAATGTCAACCAGACGGCAAATCAATCCAGGACATGCGCATTTCCCTGTTCCCGAGGCTCCGCTTGCTTGCCAACGTTCGCGTTGGGCGCGTTGGTACGAGCGATTAGTAGTGTTCGGGTGCCCTTTGCAGAAGCATGTAGTGTATGCACAGCGATAGTTAATCCTTCAATCCAGTGCAAGGACACGGGTTCGTAGACCTTTGTCACTGTGTGTGTGAGCGTGTGCATGTCATTTTTCAGCGTGACAGTGCAGCGACAGTGAAGGAATGTGAGCTGTGTCAGTCTGTGTTGTTGCGCCTTATCTCTCTGTCTTTCGCCTCCCTTCACGGCTGGCATAGTGTACTTAGGGATGTTTGTGACACGTTACGTAATTCGCATCGCTTTGCTAAACCCATCTAAAGTGCATTGGTGCAACGGGGGGAAAAACAACCGCCGCGGTAGTGTGCTAATCAGTCGGCCGTATTGGGCGACGGTGGGCGTATTGAACCATCGCACTGGCATCACGGTACGTACAAACAACAAACAAGTGTTTGTCCCGTTTCTTCGACTAGTTAAGACTAGTTGCACATTCGTTGCTGTATCGATTTTCCATTCCAAGCGACCCTTACGGCTGCGGTTGTTTCCCTGCCATGGCTGGCTGGTTCGTGCCGGAATGTATGCACGGGGTTCCGTGTTTTCCCATCACTCATCAATAAAGGGGATATGGTTTTCGTGTGTTTTCGTGTGCGCGCTTTTGGGTTGAAGTGGATTTTACTTTGGCAAACCAACATGCCACGTGTGACCTTCATGGAGTAGCGTGTCCGAAACGCGTCATAAAGAAATATGATTTTAGTACTTCGTCCGTTCGTTATGGGGGGGGGGTTAGTGTGAAGTCTCTCCCAAGGGAGAGGATGGGAACGTTTTGTTTTGTGATAATTAAGCTGGTTAGAGGCGGGACTGACGGTTCGGTCCTTTGTGACATTCAAGAGGGTTAACAGTAGTGAATAACAGACCAAAATGGTAAATTGAAAGGACACAAAGGTCGTACAGTATCGGACATTAAGATAGGACCCTTTTTTTTCAATGCACCGTGCACTTGTTTTGCCACGTTACTTGTGTTTGTGTGTGTGTATGTGTGTATGTGTGTGTGTGTATGTGTGTATGTGTGTGTGTGTATGTGTGTGTGAGTGTGTGTGTGTATGTGTGTGTGTGTGTATGTGTGTGTGTGTGTATGTGTGTGTGTGTGTGTGTAGTAGTAGAAAGAGAGTGTGCTTTTTAATGTGTATTAGCAAGTGCGCGGGTTTGTGTCTGAAGAACATAGCTTGCCATGATGTCATATTGCGTTGAAATTATTCTTATTATGTGTGTTATCATGTGAAACATTGTGCGTTTACACTTGGATAAAAACTAAAGTTTGCATCGACAGCAGGGCTTGTTCCTCGGACGAAAACGCAGGTGTGCTGTTTCATGAATGTGAATGCGACACCGGTGCGAAATGGACACGCGCACAATAGCAATGAACTCGGCATTCCCTCACAGGTGTTTCTCCAGTGCACGCCATTGAAAGGCCTTCGTGCATCTCTGCGTTGCACGTTGTGTGCGAATGGTAAACTTTGTGCGTGCATTGAGCTGGCGCGCAGTTATTCTTTTCAATGGGCGTTTTGTTTCATGAGCGCGGCAGTATTCTTTTCTCGATTTTGAAGGGAAGACGCTTACTCGCGTACTCGTTGATAGTTTTATCCATGCGATGTTTTCGCTGCTCCAAAACGATGTAATTCATCGCGTATAGAAGTAGAACGCAGGCAGAGCACGGGATCAGCCGTGTCCAAGTTTTTAACCAGCGCGTTCTTGACGGTCCAAGCAAGCAATTTTAGTAACAATGGGTCGAGGTAAACGTTGTACCGATCATCAGCGCCATATGTAAAAGCGAATGGCTGCTGCTGGCATTAAGCGCAAAAGGATCGAGTTCGTAATGGAACGATCGCGCACTTTTGTGGCAAACGCGCTTCGGACAACCGAAACGTGCTTAGACAACTGAAACGCGCTTGGACAACCGAAACGCGCAAGTCAACCGGACGTCCTTAGAAGACCACGGCGAAAGAAGACCGTAACATTGTTAATATATCGAAAACACACTGATCGCGAGGGCGGTGGTCCTGCTTATCACACCAAAAACCTAACCCAAAACACAAAAAAACTACTTACAAATCTATCAGAAACGACCTACTTGTGAAACAAACACACACATCAATACACATTCAAACATACATCCACACACACACACACACATGCACACACACATACACACACACACACACACACACACACACACACACACACACACACACACACACACACATACAAACCACACATAAACTTGGCCCAACGGGTGCACGGTGCGTTAAAAAACCAATGCCCTATCTTTCTGTCCGATACTGTACCAGTGCACATGTCCTTAACAAGGGGAATATACACTCGGTATTTGGTGATTTTTTAAAAGAAAATCTACTTCAACTATTAGACAAGAAGATAATCCATATGGAAGTGTAACATATTGAGGTGTAAGTTAATTGTAAGCTCCTTCAATTAATGTCCTGAGAGTCCTTTTTTACGGAGTGTTGTGGAAATAGTTTAATTGTTGCTAATCTTGCCAACAAGTTGTAAGTAGTCTGTTTTTATACATACCTTGTTTTATGTTCTAGTCGATTTAGTTTATAGCTTTGTTTGCGGGAAGAACACCCTCAGTGCCGTATCGCGTATTAAACTGAGTTACGTGCCAAACTCGTCACTGTCCCGATGATTGACAGGGAACAATCCTTGGTTTTCTATACCAGCGAAGAGGCGTCTGTTGGACCTAAAAGCTCCAATTTGGCATCCAAACATTGAGCAGGATTTTTCTAAATGTTTAAAACGATGATAACTTTGAGAACTTTGCGTTCCATGATGTTTTGGGCATATTTTGTACATCCCAAATCCTGGACCTTAACAAACACTATACAAATAGTTGTGCTTCTCAAGTAAATGAGAAAGTCTAGCCATATTTGTCTCGGAGGACGACAACTCGATAACGCAGGTCTTTGGAGGACGATAACTCGATATTATTAAACCGTATTCAAACATTTGGATATACACGGAGAATTTTTGGTGACAAGTTAACGCTTTGAGCTGTATTTTGTTATATTTGTGGAACTTTTGTATGAGATCTGAAGCATATTTTCTTCACAAATTGTGAAACGCATAAAACTTGAGTTTTAAGAACATACTGACTGTAACTCTTCCACCCTTCTAACTTATGGAGGAACGCTTTCTGTTTCAGTTCCTACTCCTGCTTCAGTTCAGTTCCTGCTGGAACGCTTACGGACAAATACTTCGCACAACTTCTTGAAAGTTATTTATGTGTCCAGTAAGCAAACCAACCAGAGTCAGCAACAGACCAACCATTCGCCATATCTTGCGTGTACTCTCGAGCACGCATCAAACCCGGTTGCAATCTGCGCCCGCTGCTTCCCTCACCCCTCTCCACAACCACAATGATGCATGATCGTCCACAGACCGGCTTTTGATCGTACCGGCGCGTGACGTACGTTGGGGCATGGTCCAAACACCAAAACGCGCATTTATGATCGCGGATCGATTAAAAACGAGCACGATCGCGCGCGCGCACCCCTTAAAACCGGCAGCGGTTGATGATCGTCCGATATTTCTACACCCCATCCCCGAATCGCCTGATTTATGTCACAGACGTCAATCGACAGTTTCTGCCGGGGGGAGTAAGGGGTGTGAAAAAGGGCAGATAAACCTAATAAAATGCTGCCCCCCCCCTGTCCGCTGTAAACTACCGCCAGTGTTTACAACACGGAAAATCCCGCACACGAACGTGTGCATTTGGCGTCGTTGCGCGAAATTTAGTTTTTCGCGGAAAATCCACACACACACACAGCGACGAACGTGCGTGGTTGCGTGTTTGTGTGAACTGTGAATATTCGAATTTTCCCTGTGTGTATCCGTGTGTAGTGTGGTGGTAGAGCGCCGTCAGCACGCGCGCCCGGCCCTTGCTCAATTTGTTCCTTGCGCCTTCTAATTCAGCGCGATCATCCAACGCGACCAGTCGTCAGTCGACGAGCGGACAAACGACCGAACGATCCACGGCGACGAGCGCGCGCGTGCTGTGGCCCTCACTCGGCGAGCAGTTCTCGAAACGAAACGAACGGGCGTAACGACGCAAGCAGAGAGCAATACGGCAAAGCAAAAAGAAACGAAACGAAACGAACCAACTTTTATTTTTTTTCGCGTAAAGTTCTGGTGCGTTCCTGGCCCGCCACGGAGACTTCGATCGATTGGATTGGTAGTTCCAATCGGTGTGTGATTCCAATATCGACAAACTAGTGAGCGCGGAACTACGGGAGAGGATAGTTTCTTTCTTTTATGAATGAAATTTCAACCCTCCCAAACCGCACAGCAGAGTGAGACCCGTGGCGTATTCGCAATAGTGTGTGTGTGTGTGCGCGCGCGTGTTGTGTAACACTCTTACCCTCGTTAGTGCATGCGAAATCTGCGAAATCTGCGATCGAAAACGAGCGAACGAACGATCGATCAATTAAGTAATCGAACAAACTAACACAAACCACTGCCGCCGGCACAATGTGCAACCAGGCACCGTGGCCCGTCCGGAAGGGCATCTTCCGATCGACCGGCCAGTCAGACTTTGTGCCGAACCGGACGCCCAGCCCGATCGTGGAGTTCCCACTGTCACCGCCGCCGCCGAGCCAGCCGGGGTCTTCGCCTTCCCCGCTGGGGCCGAACATGGCCAGCAATCAGGGGAGCAGCAGCAACAGCAGCAAATCCGGCAGTCCGGTCCATTCGCACCGGAACGGCATTCAGCTGAATGTGGCCGGCCCGCACTGCAGCAGCCCGCGCGTCACGATCGTCGAAAGTCCGCTCGGCAGTCCGGCCGGTAGCGTGCGGACGACGTTCGAAATTCCGATCGAAAGCGTTGTCCAGGTGAGGTCCATGTCCGTGTCGCGCTCTCGGTACGTTCAGGGTTGAGGTGAGCGAGGAGCGGGAGGTGAGAAGTCCCGCGTACGTCCTTGACCGTCGGTAAACAATGGGCGAGTTTCGGAAATAGAAAATCCCGAAATGGATGTGGACGCGCGTCCACAAATAGAACATTTTATACTACTGGCCATTATTAACCTCGGGCTCGGCGTGGCGTAAAATGGAGCGCCTCCCCCCGGTTCCATTGCCGGGTGTTGTCGGGTGTGGGTAAGGGGGCGGCTGGTAATAGAACAACGCGTGTGCCTGTGTGCGTGTGTGTTTTAGTTTCACTTTGCCCGCCAACATCACCACCAACACCACCACTAACACCACCGGTAACAGTATTAGCACCCGCGCACCTATGCAAATGTCTGAAACACGCGCGCGCGTCTGTGTACTAAAAATAGTGCCACATGAACAAAGTAAACGAATGAAGTAAAGGCAAAAAAAGAATAAAACACCACCAACGACCTACCTTTAGGTGGTGTCTGTCTGTGTGGTTCTGTCCTCACTGAAAAAAGAATTCTACAACGAAAAAAACCTAACAAATGCACCAACAATTTGCTTGTTGTAACGCATTTCAGTATCTCGTTTGAAACAGCTTTGAACAACGTGTCGTACTCTGCTCCAACGAAAAATTCCAACCATCCTGCAACTCGTAAAAAAGCCGCTATGACGTTAGTCGGTTGATCGATTGAAGCAATTTACCGGGGCGTTTTTGGCTGTGGGGGCTGTTATGAGAAATGTTTACACACACACACACATAATGGCAGCTCTGTTGAAGATATGACTTTGTTGGATGTTGGAGATGCGATCGAGATGCGATCGTGAGTTGTGTGATCGGGATCTGGAGCTTGCCGGTATGAGGAGCATTAGTTAGGGGGTTTTAGGTAGGCACCTGTTGGATTGAATTGATCTTGATGTGGATTTAGGCTGTCTTCAGACGGGCTTGTAAAGCTTTGACATTAACCAGAACCTATCAAAAGGGTTTACACAGTGATTGGAGTGCATCCAGAAGTCTATATCTCAAGTTACACAGCACAGCACATTCCGAAGATATCAGTAGCAATGGGAATCTCCCCTGTGTTTTTAGACCAAAATTACAATGATGTATTAGTACCTTTAACTCTCATTGTCGTCCTGTGATTCAACAACTAAAGGATGACTACCTCAACGTTAGTTTGTTCACAGCAGTGTCTGATAATTCAAACAGTTTCGTCACAGTGCGTTATCTGTCATATTGAACACTACATGCTGTAGTGTTACATGTACAACCAGTCTAATTAAATGTCCTCAAATGTGTTGAATGTCCGCGAGTAGTTATCGCTACTGGAAATCAACGAAGTGCGGGGTTTCAAGTACTGTCGGCACTACCTGAAACACAACTCTTCCACCACGTCACGTGTAACGCTGTAGCAATTTTCCTAGCCAGTTTTATCTAGTTGTGGATAGAGTGGATTTTGGTGCGCAATGAATTCGTACCGAGCAGAAGACTAACGATGTTTTGATTCTCTGCCGAATGATTACGATATATATATATGTAAGGGGGATAGCTCGTGTCAGAACGTGTGAGCGGTGAGTGAGGTACTTTACCTAGAACGAAGTGTTGTGTGGGCGCCACGCCACCATTAGCGACGCAAAAAGCTTACCAGCACTTTACTGATACGAGCAGGTCTCTGCACTCTCTGCTCTCTCTCTCTCTGCTCTCTACTCTTTCTCTCTTCGAGCTAAATTCATATAGATAAGCTTATCTGATTGTAACGTTCTTTCACAACGTTTCTGCTCTGCTCACTCTTCAACAGGAAGCCCGGTCGTTAAAAATGGGAGACTTTCAGCAGGCAGAGGCAAACAACATTGCAGCTCACAGTCGGAAAGTACACAGTGACCACTTTAGGTAACGGTTGTGTTTCACTCCCTCCCACCGTTGGGCTTTTCTACTAAATTCTTTCCACTTTCTACACCTTTGCAGTGCGGAAAACAAAGCAATCTCGCAGGCCCAGCAAAAGCAGACAGTGTCCGCGAGCGGCATCTTCAACCAGGAAAAGCACGTCTCCTCCACGACCCAGTCCACCTTTACGATGTCGAACACGAGCACGATCAGCTCGTCCTCGCAGATGAGCACACTGTCGTCCTCGACGTCGGCCGCCCTCGGCGACGACTTCCCCTCGTTCGAGGACTTTGAGCGGTTGGGAAACACGCCCGAGGAGATCGACAGCACGATCATGAAGTACTCGAAGCATCTGGCCAACTATGTGCAGAATCTGCAGCAGACGGAGCAGCTGAAGAAGGCACCGACGCTGCTAAATCACATGAACGAGATCATTCGGCGGGCGTGGGCTGTCCCAACGCACGGTCACGAGCTCGGTGCCAGTCTGTGCGACACGCTGCGCAATACGGGCGGGCTGGACATACTGATGCGCAACTGTGTGGATAACGATTCGGAGGTGCAGTTCTCGTCCGCCCGGTTGCTGGAGCAGTGCCTGACGACCGAAAACCGAACGCACGTGGTGAAGAACGGGCTGGACAAGGTGGTGAATGTGGCGTGCGTCTGTACGCGCAACAATGCGACGGATCATTCGCGCGTCGGCACCGGCATACTGGAGCATCTGTTCAAGCACAGCGAGGACACGTGCTCGAACGTGATCCGGCTCGGCGGGTTGGATGCGGTGCTGTTCGAGTGTCGCAAGAACGATGTGGAAACGCTGCGACACTGTGCCGGTGCGTTGGCCAACCTGTCGCTGTACGGTGGGTCGGAGAATCAGGAAGCGATGATCAATCGGAAGGTGCCGTCGTGGCTGTTCCCGCTCGCCTTCCACAACGACGAAAACATCAAATACTACGCCTGTCTGGCGATCGTGGTGCTGGTCGCAAACAAGGAAATTGAGGCGGAGGTGATCAAATCCGGCACGCTCAATCTCGTGGAGCCGTTCGTGACGACGCACAACCCGTCGGAGTTTGCCAAATCGAACCTGGCGCACGCGCACGGGCAGAGCAAGCACTGGCTGCAGCGGCTGGTGCCGGTGCTGAGCTCGAAGCGCGAGGAGGCGCGCAATCTGGCCGCGTTCCATTTCTGCATGGAGGCGGGCATCAAGAAGGAGCAGGGCAACACGAACATCTTCAAGGAGATTGGAGCGATCGAGCCGCTGATCCGGGTGGCCAGCTCGCCGAACGCGATCGCGTCCAAGTTTGCGGCGCAAGCGCTGCGGCTGATCGGGGAGGAGGTGCCGCACAAGCTGTCCCAGCAGGTGCCGCTCTGGTCGACGGAGGACGTGCGCGAGTGGGTGAAGCAGATCGGGTTCGGCGAGTACGAGCAGAGCTTCTACGACTCGAAGGTGGACGGGGATCTGCTGCTGCAGATGCAGGACCACAACCTGTGCGACGACATCGGGATGAAGAACGGCATTCTGAGGATACGGTTTCTGCGCGAGCTGCAGAATCTGAAGAAGATGGCGGACTACAGTTCGCGCGACACGGACGGGCTGCACGCGTTCCTGAGCCGCATCGGGCCGGAGTACACGATCTACACGTACACGATGCTGAATGCGGGCGTGGACATCGAGTCGCTGCGGACGCTGGACGAGGATCAGCTGACGGCGACGTGCGGCATTACCAATGCGATCCATCGGTCGCGGATTCTGCAGGTGATTAAGCTGAACGAGTCGATCCCATCGTTCCGGTCGGAGCAGAGCGCGGAGAAGAATCTGGACGTGTTTGTGAGCTACCGGCGCAGCAATGGGTCGCAGCTGGCGAGCCTGCTGAAGGTGCACCTGGAGCTGCGCGGATTTTCGGTGTTCATCGATGTGGAGCGGCTGGAGGCGGGCAAGTTTGATAACAATCTGCTGCAGAGCATTCGGCACGCGCGCCACTTTCTGCTGGTGCTGACGCCGGATGCGCTGAACCGGTGCATCGATGATGTCGATTGCAAGGATTGGGTACATCGGGTGAGTTAGAGGAATCTTCCTTTCAAACGACCTCAATATTAATTAAAATCCCCTTGCTATGTTTTAGGAAATTGTCGCCGCACTCAACTCCGAATGTAACATCATTCCCATCATCGACAACTTCCAGTGGCCCGAGCCGGAAAAGCTGCCCGAGGATATGCGCGGCGTCTGCCACTTTAACGGCATACGCTGGATCCACGACTATCAGGACGCCTGTGTGGACAAAGTGGAAAGGTGAGGGGCTTACGGCTAATGGGGCTAACTGCATGCCTCCTATGTGTGCACACGCTAGTCTTTAGTACAGCACAAGAAGCTAGTATGTTGAGGGCTCTTTTGTTCTATGTTTGTTGGTAGTTCCTGTTGGAAAGTTCGTCCCACGTCCCTTAACTCCATGCACGCACCACGTTATTAGGAAGTTTTGTTATTTGTGTTCTTTCCCCCCCCCCCCTCTCCCCACTATTGCGCACATATCACTTTGCACACCCTCAGCACCTCGATTGGTTGACTAAAACTGTTGCATGCTTTAAATTGCCGTCCATTTTCCCCGTTCTGCTAACCCTTCATTCAGTGTCTCTGGTCCTTGTCCTGCTGGTAGATTGCAATTAATAGTAGTATTTGTAGCGGTACCAGTACCACACTCCAGTGTTTCTCACCACACCAGCCATATGTATCTCTTCTCATTTCGGCGTCATTCCGTTGTTTCTTCCCTGTTTCTGCAGGTATCTTAGAAATTCCATTAACCATAACAAACGCTCAAACTCTACGCATAAAGCTAGCTAAAAAGCCTTACCGCAGCAAGAGAGAGATGAAAAGAGAGAGAGAGAGAGAGAGTGTGTGTGTCTAGTGTGCGAATGTGCGTGATAATGAAGAATATGTGCTTTGCGAGACTGATCGAGACCCGAAACGCGGAACGCCATAACCTGCCTGCCTGTCTGTGGAGTGCTGCTGTTTGTTTTTGCTTGCTCGCACACGTGTATGACCCGTGTGTATGTGTACTGCCTGCCGACGCCTGAACGCCTAAATTTGATCTCAGCTAAATTAAGCAACTCAGCACAAACAGGAACGGGAAGAGGCTCTCTACAAAGCCGGCCAGCTCTCATCAGTGTGCTTTTTCGTTTTTGCTCAACGGTGGCGGTGTGATAGTAGGACATGTTGCGTGTGCGTGTGGGTAAAGGGTGGACATATCTGTTATGCTTGTTTTGTTTGTGGTCTGCTGGGGATTCTGGGAGTGGCGATGTGTCCTAACTGAAACTAAATGTGTTGGAGTGCCTGTTGCGTGTGCTAAAAAAAGGGTGAATCCGTGTTTGGGGCGGAGGTGAATGTGCATGGAATGGTGTGGAACACTGTGGGGCTGCGGACAGAGTTGCAAAAGGATAGCATACACACACACACGCATAGACACATAAAGGCACACAGAGACAACCGTAAGGAATCAACTCGACACGAGGTGAGCCTGCTCTGGCATGTACTTCAGTTTTGTTTTGTTCATTAACAACTTCATTCGCGGTGAGGAGTTTTGTCCCTCACTCCCAACACAGAGTCTTTGCCAAGACTTTTGGAGTTTTGTTACACCCATTCTAAACCTCTTTTGTTATTTGAATTCATCTGTTAATTTACTTTTAATTTTGTTGGTTTAAGTTTCATTTTAATCCTTTTAATACTCTTTATACTAATCGAACGCTTTGTGGTGTTGCAGGTTCATGCGAGCGGAAATGAATGGTCGCGGAGGATGCGGACTGCTGGACCATGGCAGCCGGCTGCTCAGCCGGCAGCCGGGCGATGCGACGCCCACGTCCGCCATCTACCAGCGCATGCACAGCAACGATTCCGGCAAGAGCAGCGACAAGGAGAACAGCCGGAACCTCGAATGACTAGATGCCCCTTCGGTTGCCCACCATCCGGGGCCGTGTGCGGCGGGCGGCGGTTCCACCGGCTCGCTGAACGGCCCCGGTGCGGGTGCACCCGCCCCGACCGCCCCGCACCATCCACCGCGGTCGTATTCCTCGCAGCTGGCGCAGCTGTACCGCAAATCGGCCAGCCCGGCCCGCCAAGGCCCAACCGGGGGCAGTGCGGGGGCTCGCGGTGCCGCCCGGTACGCCACCAAACCGGCCCGCGGAGTACCTGGTGGGATGAATTCGCTCCCTCGCCCGCTGCACCACACAGCGAGACCGTCGACTGCCGAGCTGCGGCGCAGTTCGGCGGCCGGGTTGAACGTGGTGTCCCAGCGGCCACCGTTGCCGCCGAAGATTGAGCTGCGCAGCCACAGCTACGATGGGCTGCTGGACGATACGGCTCGGTTGCAGCGTGGCAAGGCCGGGAGCCGCGAGGGGACGGAGGGTGCGGGGGTGAAGAAAGCAACCGAAGGGAATGATGAGGATCGAGTGGACGGACATCGGGAGACGCCGATCGCCGAGGATCAGCAGGATCAGGAGGAACCGATTAAAGTGGCGTCCCAGATCAGGAAGCTGTTTGCGGAGCCGGCCAACGGAGGAGGAGGAGTGGGCAGTTCGGCCGGTTCGGAATCGTCGTCGATCAAGAGCAAAAACCGGCGCTCGCGCAGTATGGACGATCTGTTCGACGACGAGCAAGCGGCCGGGCCGGAATGTAACTTCCTCGACAGTACGCAAAGCATGGAGACGCTGCTGGAGCCGGTTACAGCGGATAAACAGCCCGATACGCCGCCGCCCGTCGCCTGTTCGATGGGTGGAAACATCTGCCTAAACCGACGGTTTGTACCGCCGGAGGAGGAGGAGCAGCAGACAGTGGCACCGGAGCTGTCCCGCCCAACATCACAGGAGCAGCTGTGCGAGAAGGAAACGATCACGGTGGACAGTACGCCCCGGTTTCAGGGCGGTCCGCCCGGTCCCTCGCAGAGGGACGACGATGGGACGCCGGAACTGCCGGACGAGGAGGACGTCCAGTCGACGCACTCCTCCGTCACGTCGTCCGCATCGGGCGGGCCGAAGAAGGCGCCCAAACCGCTGATCAATCGCTACGTCAAGAAGGTGAAATCTTTCATGAAGATGTAACCGAGCTCATCGCACTCGAATAAGTAGTTGTTAAGGAGGGTGGTAGGAGGTGGTGCTGCTGCACGGCAGGCAAAGCCAGGCCATTGTTTTGTGATCCTTTTTGCGAACCGAACGTGTGTCACATGGGCACCGAGAAAACAAAAACCGAAATACTACCGACAAGCGCAACCTTCTCCACACTGCGCCCGATGGTCGCGCGATTCTCCACTTACGTTACGGTTGCGTGTGTGTTACACGTTTATTTTTGCTTTTAAATAGAATTTGACTATGCGATGGCAGGGATGGGTGGCGTTAGTGTTAGGCCATAGGAGTTTTTGTTTTTAATATTTAAAAAAAGAAAGTTAGTTTCGCTCTTTTTCCCCTTTTTATCCCTTTTTTAAACAAACTCGCTCGACAATCATCGCAAACGATGGCGATGAGATAGTTTGGGGGGAGGAGGGTTTTACAAACTGTTCCATTAAGCTAGCAAGGATAAGAAGACACAACAAGAAGCATACACAGAAAACATATTTACCCCTTAGCGCGTAATACCACTGTCCTTCGATCGATGTATTTTTTGTCGTGCTAATTTAATATTACCAATCGTACCACAACAACTGCTGCTATTACTACTTCTTTTACTATATCTACTACTACTACTACTACTACTACTACTACTACTTACATCATTGTGATTAGTTTCGCGCATACCGTCCGCTGTTGTTTGCGTGCGGGAGTGCTGGAACGTTGTAAAATATATTATTTAGACATATAATGGCGAGGGTGCGAAGGAGGGAGTACCTCTCCTTCCGTCGCTGTGGCCCTCCGGTACCGTCAAAGTATCTAGCTAGGCGATATAACCCGGTACCCGGTAGTAGTATTTACCGATTGGATGTTAATAATTCTTTCCCAAGTATGTAAATATGCGCTAACTCTCTCACTTTCTCTCAATTTCTCAATCACTTTCGCCCATACGCAATGCCGTCGTTTGATGCTACTTCTTTGCGCGATTGTGCGCGCAAAAACTGCTAAGCAATGGATACATTTGACCGTGTGGGACCGTGTATGTTGCCGTTGTATCATGTAAACCGTTTAAACCTCTTACAAGCTGTAGCTCTAGAGCTCTAGAGCAGTGCAGGGCTGTGGTGGAATTTGAATAGTAGCAGGCGAAGGCGCGACCATGCGTCCATACTAAGAAAAAAAAACAAAGTGCTTTAAAAACTGTGAAACCTCGGTGTAACCTTGAGATGATTTAGGGAGAAAAAGAAAACATAGAACGACAACAAAAAACATAAGATACACATACACACACGCAAACAATTGTATGTTTTTAATGATATCAATAAAGCAAAAACCACACTCACAGCTAAGATACTAAGATGGGGAGCGCGTTTTTTAGAACAGCGTACGAGAATGATGAGAAACTGTACGGCTAGAATGTGTTTTTAAGGTAAAAAGGCAAGGCGTCATCCATCAAGTACGTAACCCTCTTCCCCTAGTGTAATAAGCTGTAACGTTGGAAGAAAGCCGTAGTGATGGGTAAAGTTGGCAAACATCCGGAGTCGACTCCGATCCGACTCCGATTAATTTGGAATTGACTCCGGAAAGTAGATCCGCCCTGCATCATCCGGAGTCGTCCGGAATCGCCCGGAGTCGTCCGGAATCGCCCGGAGTCGTCCGGAATCGCCCGGAGTCGTCCGGAGCCGTCCGGAGTCGTTCAGAGTCGGAGTCGTCGGGAGTCGTTCGGAATCGTTCGGAGTCGTCCGGAGTCGCTCGGAGTCGTTCAGAGTAGGAGTCGTCCGGAGTCGTTCGTAGTAGAAGTCGTCCGGAATCGTTCGGGGTCGCCTGGAGTTGTTCGGAGTCGTTCGGAGTAGGAGTCGTCCGGAATCGTTCGGGGTCGTCTGGAGTCGTTCGGAGGCGTCCGGAGTCGTTAGGAGTAGAAGTCTTCTGGAATCGACTACAGACGGAGTCATCCGGAGTCGTCTGGAGTCGGCCCTTGAAAACAAAGGGCTGTATAAGAAATGCACGTTCAAAGTGAAAGACAAAAAAACACAACGAAAGGAAATAACAGATCACAAGCACGAAGGCTCCTGTTGACTCCGACCATCTGCGATTCCGGTCGACTCCGAATGACTCCGGACGACTCCGACTCCGAATGACTCCGGACGACTCCGACTCCGAACAACTCCGACGACTCCGGACAACTCCGGACGACTCCGGACGACTCCGGACGACTCCGGACGACTCCGGACGACTCCGGACGACTTCGAACGACTCCAACTCCGGACGGATCTAGTGGTTCCATTTTACCGGAGTCGGAATCGGAGTTGGAGTCGGAACGGAGTCGTGGGTGCGCTCCAGAGAGCACATCACTAGAAAGCCGCCCTCAAATTTTGTTTGAAATGAGACAAGATAAAATTATATCATATGTTACATAAAGGCCGGGATAAATAAAGGCCGTACTCGCTAGTGTAATTCGATTTTCACTAGCGCATCTGGTGGTGGCTGACTGAATCATTTTGCCAAATATGTTACTGCTTCAGACAATATGTTATTTTTCTATGATTTTTTACTTACAATGGACTGGAAAAGTTTTGTAATTGATAGATAAATATGTTATGCAAATCTTTCAGCCATTTTCGCATCAAAAAACGATGAAAGCACTACTTAATTTTGTTATCCGGCACGACCATTCCCTCGATGGCCAAAAAAAAACCTTTAACCAGCCGCCGCCAGATGCGCTTGTGAAAATCTAAATTACACTAGCGACAATGTCCTCCGGCCTTAAGGCAAAGTTGTCCCATACAGCAGTCAAATTCAAATAAGATTCTGATAATCAGATTCTACGTAAGTGGTAACGAAGTTGCATCATGACATCATCCATAAACTACGTAACGCTTATAGGGGGAGGATATCACCATCATCGTGCAGGACTTCCGATGTTCAAAGGTAAAATAATGGCCGCAACAACCAAACTACGAGAAAGCATAAGTTAGATTTAATAAGCTAATACAGAGTTTCCCACGATTTATTGGTTGGTTCCCATCAATGTTCGATGGGCTCCCATATTTTTTTGGTGCGTTCCTACGATTTTTTAGCCGTTTCCCAGATTTTTTTGGTCCAATTGTATTGATATCCAATCGGAAAATACCAATAAATTACGAGAACGCACCAAAAATCTATGGGATACGATTAAAAAATCGTGAGAACGCATTAAAAAATCATGGGAACTGACCAATAAATCGTGGGAAACCCTGTAACAGAGAGTAAGCTAAAAATCTTTTTACACTAGTGAGAGCGTGACAAATGGATGATCAAGATCGATGGGAAAGATCGATAGAGCTTCCTCCTGATTTGGATGATCTCCTGTTACGATACTTTGAATTTTAGTTCGCGCTAGTAGCATTTCATTTTGTCGCAGCATCCCTGAAATAGCTGCATATCTTTCCAATCAAAACGAGGTAGAATCGACATGAATTCAAAACGTAACGTACTGCTTTGACTTCCGAAACGATCGAGTACAGTTCCGACTTCCTCTTCTTCTTCTTTGCCATTTGGCCAGCACCACAGCCATACAAAAAAGCAGTTGGCTCTCATGGGGACCCGTAATTATCCAAAACCCGTTTGCTTACATCCTCTTACATCTTTCCTACAAAAACCCTTAAAGAAATACGAAGCAAATGTGCACTGGATAAACATAAACAATAAACAACAATATCACCAAAACAAACGGCATTATCCCACCAGCCAGCCAATACTACTTCATTCTCGCTAGCAAAAGTGCAGCGAGTGCAGCAATCCGTCACAGTGCAATCCATGCCCCGCAGACGCTGACGGTTGCCAGTTTGTGTCCGATACAGCCACAGCCACACACGAAGCGGAAACAAATCCAACCGAACCAACCAACCAAAAAAAAATAATGTTAAAGTAGGCTCTGGAAAGGGTTCATTAACTTTATGGTCCCTCTGGACGATGATCCATAAACATAAACACACAAACACACGCGCAGGGCGTAACACAAAAATCAAAGTATGCTTTGCTGTGCAATTTATTGCAGCAGCATTACTGATCTGATGCATTCTTGTGTTCGGTCGGTGCATCGCTCCCACGCAGCTTTTGCACTTGATGTTGTTTAATTTGTTTTTGTTTTTAAAGGGTAAATACACACAGCACGAAAAAATCCCTCACATACATGTTCTAGTTTGCAACCCTAAATGGCTCGTGCCAATGCAACATGCCGTGGCTTGTTGTTGGAAGTGTTTATCTCTCGCCAAGTCCAGCCCTGCCCTTGTGTGGCCAAAAAGATAGGCAAACTTCGATAAGAGTAATTCGAGAACGCTGGAAGCTTTGGTTTTTGGGAACGAATCTTCTTTCCCTTGCACTACTGCTCAGAGACCACGGGGGTATCATGTCCGAAGGCCCTGCCTGAGGATGCCTGGTACAGTCAAGCAAAATAAATACGTACAGTCGTTTTATTTTCTCAACAAACGCGCCCTCCGTCCCCTCCCTCCCGGGGCTCAATAAACAATGATTTGTTTTTCCGCGTCCTGTTTAGTGCCTGTCCCATTGAGCAGAAGGGGTATTTGAAAGGGAAGGTGGGTGGGAGTACAAAAAACACGCACACACGGCTCGACGATTTAGAATAATTTCTACGACCTTGCATGCCTGTGTGTGTTTTCCCCCCATTGAACATGAAACATTATGCAATCGATTTCCCGTGAGGAAGGTCAGGGGAATGGGGGGGCTATTTGTGGGTGATTGTTTTGGAGAGGTTGTGTGCAGGTTGTGTTTATGTGTGTTGCCCTTGGGCTGATTTGTTTGGTTGGGAAGAAGAGAGAGAGAGAGAGAGAGAGAGAGAGAGAGAGAGAGAGAGAGAGAGAGAGAGAGAGATACAGAGAAAGATCCACACAGGAATAGGTTGGGATAGGTAAGGATTCTAAGTAAGTAGACGTTATGTGTACACTTGGTGGGTTCGTGGGTGGGTCCAACTGATGGAGTATTGTTTCGTTGAATAAGACTTGTAGGAGGAATTTAATGAAGGAATTCATCAAAAAAGGCTTATATACAAAATTCCCGTAACGGCCCTTTCACTGATCTTTCATCCACACCTGTCTTGAAACTATTTCTGAACGCATTACGACTCATTGACTGACTCTATAACGATTCTGAAGCTAATCCTTAACTCATACCGGTCCTAAAACTGCGCACAAACCCATATTAGCCATGGAACTGGAACATTGGTATGTAACGGATTGCGGTCCTATAGCGGTCCAGGATCCTGCAAAGCTCGATTTACTACGATTCAGCTACTGAGTTTGACAATCTCGATCTCAAAATTCAGTGATCCAAGTAGTTAGGAAATAACAAAACTACCACGGGATGGACCTCGAGAAACCCCCAGCTTTCCAAAAACCCTCACAAATCCCACAGCCTGCTGTGAAAAATTCAGGAAAACTTATTAAAACTGCTAAACTAATTTGTCAAATGTTGCACACTCAAGGGAAACAGCCAACGTTTTTCATGTGGTTGAGATGGCTTTAAAAAGTTAAAAAAAAAAAACGATAAAATCCTATTGTTGCATACAGTCAACTCTCTCTTATTTGAGAGGCGATGGGACTGTCGAATAAGAGGGGTTTTCAGATTTCAGAAGTTTTTCCAAATTAGAGGGACAAAAATGTACTGGAAATGAAGGGACTGTGGAACATGTTCAAATAAGAGAGGTCAAATGAGAGAGGGTTCACTGTAGTTACAAACACTCAAAATTCTATCACTGCACACTGACCTGACTACAACGCACTGAAACTGACCAAAAAGAGTCCTGAAATGGATGTTTTTTTTCTTTCTATCGAACAGCGTTTAGGACTATACGAAACGCTGTTACATTACACGTTTGTTCTTGGTTCAAGCCTGAATTCCGTGTGTAACTGCAGACTGTAAAAAAAATTAAAATAAAAAATGTCTAAAACACGTTTTCAAAGCAATTGTATATTGGTTTCAATGCATTAAAATGTGTTTTATTTTTTTTTTTTTTTAGCATTTCTTATATGATTGTGTTTGATATTTGATTAATCAGACTCTTCCTGCCATACGTATCACCAGACATTGTCCGTCTATGACATTGTAACCGGTCGACCAGACAGGGTGAAATATACAGCGAAATGAACTATTTGACAGGTGAAATATCTGTCAGATAACGCATCACAGCAACCAGCTGATGTGCAATGTAAACAAATAAAGTGTACAAAATCACTTCTAAATTCATTAAATAACTTCAACATCAGGTATCTCAGTCAACAATTCCTCATTTCTTCCAATTAGGGAATGTTCTGCTAAAAAAGATATTCTTTTTAAGTGAATTTCGAAAGCGGTTGTTGTATCTCCCCTAACCCTTTGACTGTTTCAGTCAGATATTTCTCCTGTCAGAATAGTTCATTTCGCTGTATACAGTCAGAATTCAATAGTTGAACGCATTTTAGTTGGCATGCTTTTTAGTTGAACGCTCAATTAAAGTTAAATTAAAAACAGTTCAATTAAGCATGTGTTTGTATGGGGAAAACCGGTTTTTGAAAAAATCACAAAAATCTCATGGCACGCCGAGAAAAATTTCAGATTTTTTTTTGTATGAAAAAACGTGCCAACTAAAAAGCACATATTCAATAGTTTGAAGGGAATCGAAGTTCAACCAATGAGTACGGACCGTATTTCACCCTGTCTGGCCGTGCGGTAACAATTATAGATTTCTGAACATGGTTACTTGGATCATTTCAAGAACATTGCGCCAAATACAACGTGGAAAGATAAAGATAAACAGCAATAGACAAATAAGGCAAAATTAACCCTAGCAACGAACAGAAATAGGGGAGAGCGCAATCTGGAGCGAAAGGTGCATTTGAGAGAGTTGGTGCGAATAATGCTCGCAAAACAAGGAGATGTGACAACCATTACATTTTCATAGCCAAACAAGTAAGCGACTTCAATAAAAAGTGTAATAATAATTAATCAATTTAAATCAATTGAAATAAAATTATCTTCCAATATGATTTTCATTCTAAAAAGAAACGGAAAGCAAACCAACTTGCATTACTGCTAACTCATAATTACATACCCTCACACCACAAAACTGCACGTTTTAATCACATTTAAAGCAATTTTCAAGGGGGCCGGAAACAATAACACACCTTTGGGTGACACAAAAAAGAGAGGAGGAATTAAAACCTGCTGTCACGAGATCCGTTGTGCCGTTAATTTTGTTATCTTTGCACAAACGTTCGCCTTTTAAGCCGGCCAAAATTGATCCCTCCTGCACTGCCACCCTGACGCAGTGAGTGTTATTCTTGGCACCCTCTCGAACCGGGGCGAAAAAAAAACACAAGAAAAAAAAAAACCTGCACTGGACACAACACAACTATTTTGATAAGTCACCTGTTTTGTTCTTCTTTCCTTCTGCACTCGACCAGCGCGAGGTGGTGGTGCTGGATGATGTTTTCTTTCCATAAATGAAGGCTGCTGTGTCAACACTTATGTCACACTCTTGTTGCGAGCAGCAGCAGCAGCAGCAGCAGCAGGGCCCTTTTTTCCTTTCTTCTTCGCTTTTGCATGCAGAACAGCACATCCTTTTCCTTGCGTTCGTTCGTTGCATCGTCGTCGTTCCACCGTGGGATGTGGCCTGGTACCTGTGCCTCCGTGCCTCCGTGTTGCAAAAAAAGGATGCAAATAGGGGGAGGCAAAAAAGGGATACGTGCTTTTGTTTTTATTCCCATCTTCTGACTGATTAGCGTGACCAAGCAGTGGTTGCTAGGATTGTCGCCGTGGACAGGTTGTGGATTGGGAAATTGGCAAGAGAAAAAAAAAACGAGAGAGAGAGAGATAGAATGAGAGATGTAGAGAGCGAGAGTGCATTTTTAATCTCATCACGCAAAAGTTAATACGCACCACACCTTTCCCGCATTAACTTTACAATCTTTTTAAATATTCCATTATCCTTTCGCTGATGATAATGGTGGAAAAAAGGGACCTCAAAAAAAAAAAGAAAAGGCAGTACCAAGATAAACATTGGAAAATCGGATAAAGTAGGTAAAGCTGTGTGAGAAATGTGTCTCTCCTTGGGCGTAAATTATTAAAGCATTTTCTTGTGGCCGTTTCCGTTTTTTTTCTGAAGTGGGCCCCACAAAAGCAGTGGAAGCAAAGCGAAGAAGCAGCAATTAATAAAGGCGATCAGGGTTTTGGGCGACCATTCTCAAGTGTCCTCTCCCCGCCGTTAGGTCGAGTGGAATGAAATGAAAACATTTCCCGCTATCGATGATGCATGTGCGTGGTGGCGAGGCTGTTTTTCGGTTTGAATGGGAGGAGGAGGAAAAAACAACAACACCCACCACAATTATTAAAGAATTGTTGAGGGAAAATGATGAGCCACAGAGATGCACGGAGAGGTCACATTTGTTGTTTATTTTTCATTTTTATTTCTTTGGAAAAACTTTAAAGGCTTTTTCGTAGCTTTCTTCTCCAGCGGCCACTTGGTAGGTTGGAAAGAAAATATTTAGCTAGGATTGGGGGTTTTGTGACATTTTTGGAATAGGTAGGATGTGTCGAACCGGTAGAACTGTGCTGAAGGTGATGCTTAAATTCCAAGAAGAACCAATGAATCGATCAATAGCGCGGAATGATTGTAATAACAGCACAATTGAGGACATTTGTTCTACAAGTGGACGGAAGTGGGACAGTTTGGTGGTCGGTTAGAGAGTTGGAAGAGAAGAGAGGAGATGAAAATAGATTGTTGAGTAAGCCGGAAGAAAATACTTCCAGGGTCCAACATTCTTCCCATATGATGCCAGAAATCAGAAATTCTTGTTGTGAAAAGAATCCTGATGATTTAGATAAAAAAATGAAATAAATAGTTCAAAATATGTTTCATTACGTTTTATCAAGGCTTACATTAGACTTTATTAACATACTTATAGCAATAAGCATGTGTTCAATAGTATTATTACTTCCACATTCCCTATATGTTGTCCTCGTCTTAACCCCTGTGGTCGAATAGGACGCTCAGATCGCTTAGAGCCGATGCACGACGTTCCCGCCATAATTTTCACAAGAACCGCAACCTTACGTATCCAAATTAAGCTAGAAATGCATACCGCTCCCATAATCGTTGGTGTTACTCATCATTTGTAGCCCGGCTGCAAGTCCAATTTAGATCGAACCCGCGGCCTTTCTGGCGTTTCTGTAAATCGCGTCAGAAACAGAATGGCATCCCTTCCAACCTATCCCTTGAGAATCAGTTCGCTTCTTCTCCCGAAGACTCGAGTAATCTTTTTGCCAAACATTTTTCTGGTGTGTTTGTCGACCCCAGCAGCAGAGTTACTATCAGAGTACAGAGTATACTTAATAGAGTTACTGTCACAAAAGATCTTGGGAGTATGGATTGACAAGAAACTATTCTTTCAAGAACACATTGAAATCACCCTTAATAAGGCCAATAAAATGCTCGGTCTCATCATTCGTATGTCCTCTGCAATTGCTGATCCTATGTGTTTAAAGTCCCTGAGCTGCTGTTGGGTCCGCCCGATACTTGAGAATGCGTCGGTAGTTTGGTAGCCTGCCGGCCTAACACTGATCGATAGGATCGAGCGAATTCAGCGAAAATTCACTCGTGTCGCTATCCGTCGTTTTCTTGGACGATCGGATCAAATTCCTTCGTATCCTATCCGATGCCGTTTGCTCGGGCTAGAGACATTGAGAACGCGTAACTCTCACATCCAGTCATACTTCATTGCCTGCCGCCTCCATTCCAATGACCTGGATGTTCCCGCCCTCCTATCCTCGATTCCTATCTATGCCCCCTCACGTCGCCTTCGCGACAGACCCCCGCTCCTTATTCCTTCCCGCCAAACTCGTCATGGCCAGAATGACCCTTTCTTGCGCGCTCTTTCTGCATTTAACAACACGTATCACCTATTCGACTTCAACGTCCCAGTTTCGCAATTCCGCTCCCGTCTTCGTGATTTCTCATCCCATAAGTTTCCCTAGATTATAAGAACACATTTGTAAAACCATAGAAGACAACAAATTATTAAATAAATAAATAAAAGGTACTCGTATGCTCTCTCACAAGAAGCTAATAACTATTTGAATTTAAAAAAGTTAAGACAAAGATAAAAACATTCTCCAAATTCGTAAAACTTCATTTAAAAATTACTGTTGGTAGGAATTGTAGTATTTGTAAAATTCACTAGAAAAACATTCTAAATCAGAATTATTGCTAAACAGTTACGAGAGACATGTAAACCAAACAGAAAGAAGAAAAAATCAAGATAAAAATACAACGTTAGTGAAATTCAAGGAAAAAATGTGCATGCTTACACATAAAATAAGTAGAAATAAGATGAATCTTCTTCTTCTTCTTCTTTGGCACAACAACCGCTGTCGGTCAAGGCCTGCCTTGTACCCACTAGTTGAAGTGAGCTTGGCTTTCAGTGACTTATTGTTTACCATAGCAGGATAAGTCAGTCCTACGTATGCTATCCTACAGGGGCACGGTCTTTTCGGGGCTTGAACCCATGACGGGCATGTTGTTAAGTCGTTCGAGTTGACGACTGTACCACCAGACCGGCCCCAAGATGAATCTTACCAAACCAATTAATAGAAAATAAAATAAAAATGATAGCACTCTAATGAGCCATTTCAATCAATAGAGCATGAAAACTAATTGCTTCCTAGCTTCATTCAACGCTACGCCACCCACCATGCTGCACCCGAGAACTGCTGCTTCACACAATCACAATCCCCGGCAAGCACGTGGCGCCAACCAACTTGCCCCCCAACCGTGGTAGAAGGGGGGAAGCCATCACCCCACACTGTGCTGTGCTCTTTCACAAGGAGGGTGGGAATTATGAGCCCCGTCCGTCTCGATCGATGTGCAAGGGGAGAGGCGCATAATTTATAATCGCCCCAGTCGGTTGCTGGCGCCCGCCTAATCCCCGGGATCACGGGTGTCGGGAGAAAACCCAATTTGACTCCAATAAAATCATGCACCCGTGGTCTAGTGGTTGGAGAGGAAAAAGGGAAAGAAGGAACACTCACACAGATACGGATTGATATAACGATCATCATTCGGCAATGATTGGGCGTGAAAATATTTACGATCGCGCTGCTTCGGAAGTGTGGCCAAACCGGACCGACGGGGGGTGGGTTTTCCACGTTACAATTTGGGTCACATTTTCTTCGGGTGCGCTTGCTCGGGTGAAAGATCGAGCACGGAATGGCCTTGAGAGGGGATGGTTGCACTTCCAATAAGTTAAATTTGAATTAACCTTATTTTACAAAGAAAATTAAAGGTAGTGCTCGGTAAACGTGAAAAACGGCTCGTAGAAAGGATTAGCATACCGAAAGATCTCCTTTCCATTTTCAGTTCCCAATCGTTACACCAAACCAGACGAATAACGTAGATTCCCATCCCATATGGGCCACCATTTTCCAAGTAAAATCAAACCGATTTGTCTCAATTAGATAGAACATCATCAATAAAACGGATTGCTGTCCTTCTCTCGCTACCGGTCGGTACCGTCTCCTGTCCTGTTCCTATCAATGCCAGTCTAAAAATGGCACTGATCCTTCCTTTCCAGTATCACAACCGAACCAAGATGGCTCTGCCAGCCGTTGAATCGTTGCCACGGCGAGAGAGAGAGCGCGAGAGAGTGATGCGAGTGGTTGACGAGATTGCGATATCACAGTGTATGTGTGTGACTGTGCGTTATATTGTTCCAGATAATTTCCTCCTTCCACCTGCAAGCGTAAGCGTCCCAGTTGGCGTTGCTCTTATCGCAACAAGCAGACACACATTCCGCTGCACCTTTAATCTGCTTACAGTCAGTGTATGGGTCGTGCTCATATCGGGCTGGTAACACACACACACATGGATGGGAAAAGCTCATCACTGGTGCTGGCGGTTTTTTTGTCTCCTTTTTCATTAAACGCGTCCCCCAGGAGTGTCCTTTCCGATAAGGCCCCCGGTGAGGCAATGTATGGCAATGATGGTTTATCTACGTATGTACATGTTACCACCTCAATCTCTCCCTCTCTCTCTCTCTCTGTCTGTACATGCCCCTCTGCTCCCATCTCTCCTCATAGTCCTTTGTTTGAGGAGGGAAAATGTGATTTCGTGGTAGCTTTTCCGGCCGCTTTCCCTCCAGTGCTTTCGTGCGGCTGTTGTACATTTTAGCGCGCAGTGTAAATCATACATAGCAACGCCAAGGGACGCCCACAAATATGGCAAACGGATCGATTTCCACCATTCGTCTACTATCACTACTGACTGTCTGTCATCACGCGCTTGCTGGGCTTTCTGCTCGCTTGCGCTTTTGTGACAATCGTTGCGGGAGCGAGAAAGAGAAAGCGTGGGGCAGGGTTACTACATCATTTTGAGCATTAAATTGTATGGTTTTATAGTGAATATCAGACCTTATATACACTGTTTTCTGAGTCTGCTTCCAAAGTGAACACACAGTGCCAACTGTCAAACATATATGACAGCTGTTGAAAAAAATCTAGCGATCGTTGAGTAATGCCGTTCGCATTGGAAACTGACTCACGAAACAGTGAAACGACCCAGGTTTTTGTTAATGTAATTTCATCGAAAAAAAAAAGATTGCATGGTTAATGGTCGCTTGATGTCCTGCAACTACTTTTTTACGCATATAAGTCGCTTACCATGGGAAATACTCTCCAGAGAGTTTTATAAATTGTACCTAGTGGTAGGTAAGTCATACACGTATCACCTGGTAGAAATTATATTGTCATTTTCAAAGGCTCAACACAGGGTTTCTCACTATTGATTGGTTGGTTCCCATAGATTTTTTATGTGTTCCCACGATTTGTTGGCCGTTTCTCAGAATTTTTTCGTTCAATTGTATTATTAGCTAATCGGACAATAGTAATAAATTATGAGAACAAACCAAAAATCTATGGGATACGATGAATAAATCGTGAGATGAGCCCAAACAATTATGGATATTGATCAATTAACCGTGAGAAACCCTGTAAGACCACCCTAATATGTCATATTCATCATAAATGTCCGAAATATTGCTGTCCATATTTAGTTTTCGCTATTTTGAATTAACTGTTAAGCTGAGGAATCATATACAACTCAAAGTAAAGATTGAGACTCGTGAAAAGACATTTAAAATACTTTCCCAATGATTGTTCAATTGATCAAGACTACAATCACAAGAATCATCAGAAATTAGATTTTGGTAAGAATAATATCAAACATTAAGTTAAATAAAATTCGTCTTTACGCACACGCACCAAACGAAACCTAACCATAAACTTAGTATAACAAAAGTTCTACTACCAGCGATTGCCATTGAAGCCGCCAGTCTGTGCACCGCTTCACAGCGTAAAGGTAACGCCCCTTTTTTTCTCGCAAAGGGGCGTTACCGAAAGTACATTATACGGTCGTCACGGTCGGACAGAAACTGTTATACTACGCATAGAAGCAGAAATCAGAGCAACTGCACAACCGTGTGAGCAGCAAATTTCAACCAACAAAATAACCTTTTACAGTAAAATAGAGCAAATTGAGGCGAATTTATCAGCCTGTTGTTATTGTTTTTTTCGCAATTCATTCCACGATGGCCCTTTTCCGTTCCATTTCGAGCGCAATTGTGAGGAACAGTGCTCTCTATCTTTAGCGCTTTTTCTTTTGCCTTGCTGCTACACTTTCCACCGTCAGTTGCATGCTTTGTGTTCGTTCGACAGATAAGTGAGAGAAAAAATGAAACAACTTCAACATCAGCATTGTGTGGCGTGTTGTTTTCCGCTGTGCAGCTCCAAATTGGGATGGCTCCGGTATTTCCATCAATCATAAGCCATCATCATACAAAAGCCCCTAGAAACACACACACACACACTCACGTTCGAAAACAAGACGCAAACACCACACAGACACACACACGCACATACATTTAATAAAAACGTTGATTGAAAATGGATGAAAATCGATTTCTGGATGACTTTTGATACTGCGTGCGTGTCGTGCGTGGCGGGGAAAACCGATCTCGAACGGGGTACGGTCGCACGCGATGATAATACATTCCGACCACCGAACGCCATCGTTGTTTTCCAAGAGGCGGAACGAGTGTGAGCCCGTGTGTTGGGAAGGGGGAAAATACATGAGTTTTTTGCCAACGAAAACACACACACACACACACACATGAGCCGGAGAAAACTCGTCTGTTTGAGCCGGTCTCGAGATTGATTGTTTCTGATATTGTTGTTGATGATGATGATGCTGATGATGTGTGTAGAACAGTAGATACAAGCGCCATGGTTTGTGAGTTTTTCCGCTTTTCTTTCCCAATTTTTTTTTTCGTGTGTGTGTGTGTGTGTGTGTGTGTGCTCTCAAAGTGAAAAACATTTGGTGTTGCCTACCGTCGCACTCCCAAACCTGATGTTGTGCTTTTATCAATTCCGGGGGGGGCGGCATCCGCTGTTGTTTGTTCGTGCGAATGTTCTCTTTTTGCTTTCCCCTTTTTGTTTTCCCCCGATTCGATAAAATCGATTTGCCACGAAACATTGAAATTAATTTGTTCAATCTTGATGCCCACTTCCTGGCTGCCACCCAAGGGCACGGAGACACGCGAACAGCTTCCGTGGAAATGGTTGAGCAAAACACGGGCCAAATGCAATTGAGATAGAAAACGAGATGAGCTTTGCGATGGGAAAAATTCAATTACGTGATAAAGTGGCGATTGAAAATTGAAAATTCGTTATCGTACGATAGCTGGTTGGGATTGGGCTTGTGAGTTAAGATAATACCGGCCAATGCCTAGTACTTTTGGAGATAGCTACAATATTTCCCATAATCCTTCAGCTTTCTATCAAAATCTCTGCTTTTCCTCTACCTTACACACCGGAGGGAAAATCCCCTTAAAACCCACGAAAAGTCATTAATCCAAAGCCAGGATCCAGGGCCACTGCCACGCATTATATTCTACCACGAGCAGCGCGTTTTGGGTGTTCTTAACGCCGGGAAATGCCCACCGGGGTTTAGGTCCTGTGTACCTAAAGGTCCAACAACCAAAAAATACGGTCCAGCACCAACCAAAAAAAAACCAACCACATTCCATGAATGAACAGGAACACGAGGCTGTAACGTGTCATATTGGTGTAATCAACCCAAAAAAAGACCACGTTGTACACCGTTTGAGAGGTATAGTTTGCTCCAGTTTTGGGTAAGAAGTGCGCGTGAGTGTACCCCACTTCCACACAGCACCAGCAACACCTGAGGCGAAGATCCGGCAAAAAAGGATCGTCTGGGCGCGCTCGTGGTGGTGCCTGGGGTGTCATAAAATCATCATCATCAGCATCGTCACCATCAACAACAACACGGTACGGTCGGGCGCAGGTGCGCCAAGGGCCTGTGTCTAGGACAGGATGTTGCAAATGGACGCACTGGCCGGAAGCATGTAAAGACATGTGTTCATCTGAGTGGGAAAAGGAGAGTTTTTTTTGGTCTATTCCATGTTTTTAAAAGGCAGATAGACTCAACACTCTAAATGCACTCTAAAGTGTCGTATTTAAAAGCAAAAGGTGAAAGTTTACGAGTAGAGGAATCGAGCCAAAGCATTCTTAATGGAGTATGATACTAAGAATGAGGTTATGTTGGACTCATGAGGACGAATTTTATATTTAAACTTTTCTTTTATATTGTTTTTCTTCAAATTCTGCAAAATATTACATTTTTAAGTCCAGGATTGAAATAAGTCGTCTTTATAACATTTTATGACCTTTATTATAAAGATCTCATGAAGAAATGACCCTTCATCTAAGAATTAAGACAAAAATAAGGTTAAACCTGAGTTTAGATACTACTTTGC
Source organism: Anopheles gambiae (assembly GCF_943734735.2). NCBI lineage: Eukaryota > Metazoa > Arthropoda > Insecta > Diptera > Culicidae > Anopheles > Anopheles gambiae. The sequence continues at coordinate 92,405,719 of NC_064601.1, forward strand.
CTCTCCACAATACATTTTTAATATTGAAAATAAATGAGTTACAGGGTTTTCCACGATGTATGGGTCAGTTTCCATGATCGTATCCCATAGATTTTTGGTTCATTCCCATAATTTATTGGTATTTTCCGATTGGATATCAATACAATTGGACCAACAAGTTCTGGCAAACGGCCAAAAATTCGTGGGAACGCACCAAAAAAAAATATGGAAACCAACCAAACATTGATGAGCACCAACCAATAAATCGTGGGAAACCCTGTAAGCTGCTCAAGAAGCGAAACAAACCTGTGAAGCTCAATATAAATGAAAATTTACGCTTAATACACCATCAGTCACCATCAGATGTTTAATACACATATTTTAAATCTTTAAATTTCCCTCCTATTTCTGAGGTAATTATTACACTTTCGTTGTTTTACATAAGTTAATTAAAACATTCAAAATTAAAGGTTTTTTTTCAAAATGCATAACGATTTATTTGAATTTAGAATTACATCGCCTCCTTCGATTTTGCCACTGCAATCCTTAAGAATACATTCTATCACCAAAGCATGCAAAGCCCAAGGCAAAGTGCACCTCTGCTCCCTGCTCTTCCTGCTCCTGCTGATCCATTCCCTTTTCCCACTCGCTTCGCTTTACCCCCCCACCGCAGCCCAAGCCGTACTTTCCCAATTTCCTGTTTTGCTTATTAATTTTGCTACACATTCAGCGTTCGGTAATCTATACATATACCAAACCCACGGGCAATATAAGTTCCCCTATTCCCACCTCATTCAAGACGCCATTAGTGTCGCCGTATGCGTGTGTGTGTGTGATCCTCACTCCTTTAAAAATACACCCCGTTTACACATCTACCCTTTCTACCACACACACTCACAGTTGGCGGGTAGTGCCCAGTTTCGAAAAACAATCCTCTCTCTCTCTCTCCTCATCCACGCCATGGCCTACTATTCCCTCTGCACAGGAACTTCTTCTACCTAGCTGCGTGCGTGCGTGTTTTTTCCCTCTCCCCCATTCCCGCTACAGGAGTAGTGCGATGCACGCGAAGTAGTCCTGCGCCATCTTTCCTTCTTCGGACCTTTATGAATGAAAACTGGTCCACTTTACAATTTTATGAATGAACTGAGCCGCGCAGGTAACGGAAACGCGCGCCTCGCATGTTCGTTACATCCTTTACAGGCACACCACCACCAACCAATAGAGAAAGGAGGTAGTAGAGGCTTGTGCAGTCGATTGCGCCCCTCGGTCAGACGGTTTGGGTTTTCCCTCCACCCGCGGTCAATCCGCTTCCCGTTGCCGCGCCGAAGCACGGTCAGCTGAGGAAGAAGACAATAAGAAAAGAAGATCCCTTCCCCGGCGCTGCACTTTCCCGTGTATATGAAAGGGTTATGGGTTTTCCCCCGCTTTCGACAGCCCAATTTAAAATCTCCATGTTTCGATCATGCACGAAGGACCATTTTGGGCAGGATTAACCAAGAGACACAGAGCAAGAGGCAGAGGGGCATTTTGGAGAGGCAAAGTTTGTTGTTGCTAGCAGCGGGAGGTCCCCAGGGAGATGATGATAATCACGATGATGATGATGATGATGATGGAATGCACCCTTTATGCTTGATGAAGTAATACGCTCTGTTCGTCCCGGGGCTTTCGCGCAGGAAGCTGTCCCTTTTCGGGGGAATTCCGGTTGTTCTGTCCGAGGGGTCACATTTTGGCCCGGATGTGGGTAATTTACGCCGGGTAATCGTTTCAGTTTGCGATTGTTAGATCGATCGAGACAACGGTGAGACAAATTTGATAAAACAATCTCCATTTTTTTATGAGCTGAGAGACATATCGTGTCCTCAGAAATCACAATCCAAACAATGAAGTTGATACGCAAAAAAGCTGCACTTCCTTCCTGTGCAAACTGCACGGCCAAAACGGGCTGCACACAAAACGGATTGTTTTCCTACAATCGGAGATCTGACGGGTCGGCGCCGTTTGGATTCACACGTGCAAGACGTGCCTGATTCACCTGTCAAAGATTATCACAACATTCGCACAACGTGGTCCGTGCTCCGTTGCGCTGGAAGGGACATATCGCAATCCATCACACTCAACCGTGTGCAATCGTTGCACCTTGCCAAAGGGGGTTTTTGCGTCTCCGGCTCCGATTATCTCCCTCAAGCACAGTGTAGAGTTCGCGATCCACACCTTGGTATCAGCGGCCTCGCCATCTCTTGCTACGGCACCGATGGACCCCGCCGGCCCGCAAGCTACAACCGAGTGCATGAAGGCACAATGCACAACGGGGCCATTCCGGGACGTTGTTTCGGCTTGGAGAGTAAATATTTGCCTTGTTCTTAAATCTGCACTGGCCGGTCGGTCGGGCCGGTTGGTTGTCGCCGGTTTTTAGTGCGCAAAAATTAACAAACGTGCGTGAATACACGTTGCAGCTGTTGTGCGGACTCCAAGACTCGTCCGAGCTCGTCAGGATTGGTGGCCTGGACCGTTGTCTAATGGATTCTGATCGCGGGCTGAGATAAAGGATGAAAGCACAACCTCACCTCACGCGGATCGGGAAGAGCGGGTAGGAGATGATTTGATCCTGTCGAAGCATTCCTGTTCTGTCGATGTCGGTTGATGTCGTTTTATCGATGTGCGTTCGACACAATGTTGAAAGGAGATTTTGGAGATGGAGTTCTTTTGCACAAAAATTCAAGGAGTGCTTGGTAGAAAGGGGATTTCTGCTATGTCAAAGGTCTTCAAGTACAATATAATCTAAAACAACATACGTAAAGCGAACGTAAAACATATTCGAAATAGTAAATTGGATAAAAGGAAGAATAAATCTGTTTTAAATTGCAATTTTCGAGATAATTTTGAATTTGTGTCTTACATTATGAGACATTGGTTTGATAAACCTTATCTATAGGAGCAGTAAAATGTAATATTACATCAAGAAGTATAGCAGTTCAAAAGATCAAGAAGATTACATAAAGAAATAAAGCTTTAAAGTCAAATTTTGGGACCAAAGTATTTCGTTGTACAGAATACTTCTCTAAACAACTCACCAAAGCATGGCATGCTGAGCAGAATTGTCATTGAGTTTACTCGGCAATTTCATCTGGATAACTAGTGTTCCTCAAAAGTGAAAAAAAAACTCCTAAGAATGGAGGTCTGATCCAAGATCTATGAAATTTAGCCTTGTTAAAGAAAATACATAGCATTTTTGTTCGATTTAAACACTTTAATTCATAATAGCTTAAGTCAAGTTAATTTTGAAATGCAATGAACCGTTGTTAAACTCCTAAATTACATTCTAAAAAAATGTAGACATTCAGATTAATACAAGCAATTCAAAGAAATATGAGAAAACATTTACATTGCATAGTAAAAAGAGTGAGAGGACAAAACTACATTAGTGAAAATTGCTAATTTAACAAAAATAAATCCATCACTCAATCTTCCCATATTATTCGCCTCTGACTATATTTGCACTTCAATGTCCAATTGTCACTCCACACCTCAACTTTGTGCTAGGGACCACAACTGCAACTATCTATAACAATCGCATAAAATTATGTCCCACGATCATCGTTCCCTTCTCCCAACGATCCCGCTCTAGTGGGCTGCATTCCCATCCCGAAACCGGAACAGCAAACAAACCTGGCCTGCTCTTGTGTGCTGTGCTGTGCTGCTCCATTTGCTTTCTCTCGTTGGCGGTGCTGGTGGTTTTCAATCAGCGAAAGTTAATTAAATGAGAAAATATTTGTCTTGCACCAATTTGGAAAACAAACATTTTAACGCACACATACACTCACAAACGCAACAGTGAGGGACAGGGAAGAGGAAGGTGCATTGAGGGAAAATAATAATAATAATAAAGTGTATCTACCCCCCACTGTCTATATCGCCACCATTGGTCGCGTGGCTAGTCTTTAGGGAATTTCACAGTGATCATACACAGTGGAGATAGAAGTGAAGAAGAAACAATGAAATCGGGGGAAAACAAACCGAAAATGGAATGTAAAACTATGCGAAAAGAGTAACAGAAACGCACCATGTCGGCCATTTGAAATTCCTCCACCTTAAAAAAAGGAGGAATCTCCCCCCTCAAAAATGTCCCCAAAACAACAAAACAAAAAAAGTAAACCAAAAATCGAAGTAGAGCAAACACATGCAGATGAAGTAGCAAAATCCGGCGCTCCTGTTTGTCAAACTAAAACTCGCGCAAGGTGGAAGAGAGAGAGAGAGAGAGAGTGGGTAGGTAGGAGGCCATCATCAGGAATGGCATTAATTTTGATCATGTTTGTATCATGTCAAAGTAGGTGTTAAATCGAGCGGTGGAAAAATAGTTCCTCCCGATGCGACCACACGAAACACGATGCCGCGAGACCGCGGCACCGCGGCCAGGGAATATAGTGGCCGTAGTAGAACAATATTATTTCTGTAATTATAGAGGAAATAAATAGCAGACGGTTAACACAACAGCAAGAGAGGGAGAGGAGAAGCAACCAAAAAAAAAAAAAAAAACGCTTCGCCACACTGTCAAAAATCCCAGAACCCCGCTGTCAAATAGCGGAAAATAAGGTAGCGCAGATCGTTACCAAGGCGACGAAACGGTCCCCCAGCCGCTCCACTCTAATCGACTCCATGTTGTATGATGAGGCACTGCTGCTTCCACCATCGCCTGCTACTTCCGGAAATAAAGGTGCAAACGAAAGCATCCTGCAATGCTGTCCTACCTTTCTCTCTCTGTCACACACTCTATCATGCTGTTTCGTTCTCACTACCGGCAACTATCACGTCCAAGATGCCCGTCCCTCTGCATGCGATTGCAAAAGGAAGGAAAAAGAGCGTACCTCCGGCGGCGACGGGAACGAGCAGGATGGAAGATGCGCATGCGTGCGAGCGCACGCATCACGCACGGTGGTGAGAGTGAAACAGCCGCGCGCCCGCTGTGTGACGCGATTGGGCCAGAATGAAATGGCACACACGCGCGCACAACAACACGGCAGTCCAGCAGCACGACGGGTCGGCAGTGAACGGTAGAGAACCTGTTTTTTCCTACCAGTCAGTTTCGTTCGAAGATCCGTGGTGAGCTGACACTGGAGAGCGCACAGATAAACAAAGCATCATCACCAGCAGCAGCAGCAGCAGCATCCCGTCGGGACCCGCAGCACACAGTCGGCCAGTGGACACGGCCCAATTGGTTGTTTAATCGGTGTTGTGAAAGAAAACAAGTGCTCCACCAACAAACAGCAGGTGTTTGAGGGTGTGTGTGTGTGTTTTTTTTTGTTTTTGATAAACGATATCAGAGGTTTTGAGTGTAGTGAGAAATAAGCAAAGGATACAGAAACGGATACAAAAGGAGCGATCATTTTGTGCGGACATTGCAGTGACTGGTTGTGAGTGTGTTTTTGATTGCTATCTTTCGATAAGAGAAGCCATGAGTTATTAGTCGTATCCGAACAACGGTATCCACCTGTGAACAGATTTACATCGGTTGTGCTTGTGCTGTGTTGTTCCGCAAATCGATCCTCTGTGTAACCCTGCGGTGCAGCTTACTTCTCCGTCTTGTAAGCGTTAAACCGGCTTCACGATTTTGGACGAAATGCACACCCTGTTTACGACGGACCAGCGCCATTATGGGCACGGGCAGCCCGGCTACCCAACGAACGGGCCGACGATGGCGTCGGCCCATCACTACACGTACGACCAGTACTCCCGGTACGCGTACGCCGGCTCGGCCTACGCCCTGGCCGCCCCGCACCAGAACAAGGAGATGGTGAAGCCACCCTACTCCTACATCGCCCTGATCGCGATGGCCATCCAGAACTCGGCCGACAAGAAGATCACGCTGAACGGCATCTACCAGTACATTATGGACCGGTTCCCGTACTACCGGGACAACAAGCAGGGCTGGCAGAACTCGATCCGCCACAATCTCAGCCTGAACGAGTGCTTCGTGAAGGTGGCCCGGGATGACAAGAAGCCGGGCAAGGGCAGCTACTGGACGCTCGATCCCGACTCGTACAACATGTTCGACAATGGGTCGTTTCTGCGCCGCCGGCGCCGCTTCAAGAAGAAGGACGCACTGAAGGAAAAGGAAGAGCTGATGAAGCGCCAGAGCCTGCTGCTGGACGACAAGATGGGCGACATTAAGCCCATCAAGATAATGGCTGGTGGGCACCACCATCACCATCATCATCACACGTACGAGGGCAAGCACCACCACCATCACCAGGGCGCGCTCGGGCATCATCAGACGTTCAAGCGCGAGCCGGGGCTGGAGCTGGCCGCCCAGTGCATGGTGAAGGAGGGCCTGACGTCGTCGCTGCTCAACACCTGCCACGCGGACACGTTCGCGACGCAGATGAACCACCTGTCAGCGGCCGGCGATCACGGCTTCACGGTGGACTCGCTCATGAACGTGTACAACCCGCGGCTACATCACACCTCCTACCCGTACCACTTCAACGACGACAACCTGACGATGGCGGCTTCCGGCGGGCAGCTGCGGCACCATCATCACAGTACGGCCGCCCACCATCCGCCACCGCACGGCGGCTGGTACACGCCCGAGACGCCGCCCGAATCGATCGGCAACACGTCCGGCAGCTCGACGACGACACCGACCACCCTGCCTTCCTCCGTCACCGTGACGCCTACCTCCGGCATCGGGTCGATCGGTGGGCTTGGAGGTGGTGGTGGTGGCGGTGGTGGTGGCAGCCTTGGCAACGGTACGCTCGGTGGACTCGGTGCAAGTTCCGGCGTCGGTGGCGGCATCGGTGGCGGCACACACAACGGCGGCTCGATGGGTGTCCCAGGGGCCGGGGGCTTCCGGGACATGGTGTTCGACCACAATCAGGCGGCGGCGGCGGCCGCAGCCGCTGCAGCCGTCGCTGTAAACTGCCAGATGGAACCGGCCGGCAGCCCGGGCAGCAATAGCCTTACGTCCGCCAGCCCACCGGTCAACACGGCGTCGGCGGCGGCCGCCGCTGCTGCTGCCGCCGGCCACCTGGGCGGCAATCTGGGCCATCTCGGGCACTACCGGTCGCACGTCGGCTACTACCAGGACTGTGGGCTCAAGTATGGTGTGTAGAGCGTCGCCCACTCAAGGTCGGCTGTAAATAGTAGTTGCGGACACTTCCGGGACGAGTGGCAACGGGTCCGGTGGTATTGGGCCGAGCGTAAGGCGTAAATGCGTGTGCGGAAAGCGCGAGTGATCGTGAGTCGCAAAACGGGGAGATGGGAAGGAACGAAAAAACTCATCCAAAGTGGTAGATCTCAAGAAGAGCCTTCTCAGCGGCATCCGCAGCCCGTCGGGCTCTCTTGGCGGGCTCGCGTACGCTTTCGACCTTGACGCGCGGATGAAGTCGCTGCTGTTCCCCGTTTTTGTGCACTTGTACGATAAGAGCAATGGACTTGCAATTTGCGTTCGGCAACCTTTACGTCACCAGAAGGCTTTTCAGTCACTGTTCAGGGTTGGTCGATGTCAAGGCGAAGCAGAGGCGCAAAGAGAAGTAGCAACCAAAATGTAGATAAAACTCGATCGAAACGGATCGAAACGGAATAGTGAAGCTATAAATATACATATTTTAGGCATATTTGTGGGGGTGTGCAGGGCTTACCGTGACCGTCTCACCCTTTGTAAAGTAGTAATCGTTAGGAAGCGAAAGATTCGGCTTAAGCTGGTTCGGCAACAAACAGCCCAATCAAAGGCAAAGTAAAAGGTAGAGCGTCCTATCCGACAACAACAACAACAGCACACGCTCGTCAGCTTGTTGTAAAGTTAAGGCACAACGGCTAGCCGCTTGTGAGTGTATGCGTGTGTGTTGATTGAGCTAATCGTAACATCTAGACGTAATATAAATATATATGATAATGAAAGTTAATAAATAAGAAACCCCAATCGTGATTATATGAAGTAATCTAATTTAAAACTGTTGTATTTGTTTCTACTTTTTTACTCGGTGGCAATCGGGAAAGGTTTGAGAAGTTCGCATCAGTTATTTGGGTTGTAAGTTTGCAAGAAGGTTACAATGATGACAGTTTTTCTTCCGTTGATTATGTCTTGAAAGCAGAGGGAATGTACAAAGCGGTCAGTAAATATTTTATACCAAATAATTTTAGGATTTTACAATATAAAAATGGTGTTAAATTACAGTTATTAAGAGTAAAGGATGTAACGGAATTTGCAATTTAAATTATTTTTATACTTTTCTTCTCTTTGCCATTATTGTGATTTATATCCTCGTTGTAATCCGTTCCTAGTTGGTCTACGTTGTCTATTCGGTGTTCTTCAAGAATGAATCTTTCGCTGATCTTTCGCTTTTATACTTTGTGCCATATCTGCCGTAGAATTCTCATAGACCACCTCGTGTGTCATATGATTTTTAAAGCCGGAATATTATTTTTTCCTTGGGTAACGACCTAAAAAATCACTTTATAATTGTAATGCCCCCGGCCTGTAAAGATGCGAGTACTCTAGTCAACAATCAAGAATAAGTTAACAAAAAGACAGCAATGCAACTACGCATTGCTTAACAACCAACCTTGTTGAGGGCCATTTTGACGCTATCTTTCGAATGTGTGGAAGTTCAAATCTCGTTTTAATAAGAAAATACTAATGAAATATATCAGATTTCTGCAGCTTTCTTTTTTTTTTTTTAATCTTGATTTTATCTTTCAGAAGTAAAAAAAAATCAGTTAGAAAAGAAAGCTATTTAATTTAACCTTAACCCAGTCCTCGCGGGCAGCATTAAAGGCTCTTGAGGGCCGCATACGGCCCGCGGGCTGTAGTTTGGAGACCCCTGCTCTAGTACCTTCCAGAAGTATAAATGAAAGAAATTGTCTGTATTTGCAGTACATTTCGTTATTGTATTATTATTGTTCCTTATTTAATACATTTGAAAGCTACAAAACCCAAATACTCTAGAACAACAACACTTTGAAATGTTCGGAATATTCAGAAACGTTCTGGATCAATCGACAATCGACAATGTTTAGAGTAATGTCCTAACTGTTTGAATTTACGTTCTTATTTTTTATTTTTTTTCCTCGAATCAACATAAATTGAGATTACTTTTCTTTGAATTTGTTCTGCAAGTTGCAAAGTACAGTTCTACTTTGCACCTTTCTAACGTAACGTAACGAATTTTGTGCTTTTTATGTAATAAGCAAAAGCTCCAGGCTTGCCGGATTGTCTATGTGATATTAAAGCGAGCAATTATGAATAACAATAGCCTTCTTCTATTTCTACTTCTATTTTTTTTTCAAGACTTTATGCAGTACCATGCAGCCGAATAGTCAGTCAGTCCTTGCTGTGGGAGACATTCTAGAATTGAACCCACGACGGGAATGTTCAACTGTACTAAGTCGTGCGAATTGACAACTGTACCATTAGACCAATAACCCCAATAACCTAATGTACCAAATTACGTCAAACAATTAAATACTATCCAATGAAATTATGTTAATAATAGAATCTAATGGTAAATGTATAACTAAAAAAAACATTATTTTGATTTTGAATTGGTTTAAAAAAACCATTCAAAACCCCGTCTTCTCTGTACACATGTACGCCATTTGAAACACAAAATAATAATCACAGCAGTTTAAAACCATTTCAATTTTAATCCACTTTTCCACTTTTCCCCTTTTGCCCGTTTTCTCAAACAAACAAACGTTTGTCATTAAGATCTTGCTGCTGCTGCTGCTGCTACTACCACTAACTACAGCGTATGATCGATTTCTTTTGCACCGTTAGGAAATCCCATTGACGAAATTTCCGTTCCTGTTTCCCGAACCGGGCGAAGCAAAAGCCTGGGGTTTCCATTTTATTTCCCTTCCTCTTGCCACCCACCACCCCCACCCCACCCCCATTACATCAGCTACCGGATGTGCTGGACGTACCGAGATGGGCCCCGCGTAGAGTAGAAACTACCGCTTTGCCGTGCCCTGCCGCCTTTGCGCACTAATTGATTAACTATAAATAAGTTAGCGCTCCATTAGTGCGCACGGATGGAGTCACTGCGTCTTCCGCGGATTCCGATTCCAGCGGACCCGGTTTGGTGGCCCGGTGTCTGTTGCCGCCCAACGGTGGCAGCCATTCTGGCACTGCAAACACATTTACCGTCCGTCCCCATCAGCACGGGACACGAAACCGGGGGTTTTATGTAGGCCGGAAATTGTTTTAATATCTTAACGCGCGCCTGCTCCGGGCGAAGCAAATCGGAAAGCGAACGAAAAGAAGAAGGGGACGAACGTTAATGTACCTAAGACGCACAATACGGAGGGCCGATAGGCCAAAACACTGGCCACCGAAACGGAGGCCTAGCCCGCGCTTTAGTGATCGTTAGTTCGTGTTAGTGTAGTCACTTTGGCTTGGGACACAGACACACACCCATTGCACCCTTTTTCCCGCGTTTAGTGCCTCAGTTCCGCTCAGTACATAATTCTTCCTACTGCCAGGGATGCTAAGTCACTTCCCGAACACTGTCTACGCCCAGCGGAAGAAAACAGTAGACACCGGATGCACTAAAAGATTTTTTAATTGACTACGGAACGGAAGGAAACAAGTCTCGTACCGATCAAACGGATTCCAAAAAAGAAACCCGTGATGGGGAAATCACGTTTTACGGTTTATTTACGAGGAGTGAGTAGTCTAGCAGACTAGCTACTAACTTCGACTGAGACTGGGAGAGTTATTTGCCCATATTTCGTACAATATTTTACATCAAAATTAGCGAAAATAGTCTCAACCTTCTCAAGTCATCCATCGCTCGACCTCACCAGGATGGGATCAGTTTTTATTACACAAACCGATGAACTGCGAGCTCCATCGCCCAAGCCCCACCAGTAGAGCTCACGAAAATCCTTGGAAAATGTAATCAAAATATAAACACTGACCGCCGATTATTGCTCCATCGATAACACGCGATTGAACTACTACTTAGCGAGATCTTAGGAGGAGCAAAACGGAGAGAAATAATAGAAAAAAACAACGATTCTGATCAGTCGATTTTGTGGCCTGGAGAAAAAAAGGAGACAACCGGCGCTGTTTGGTTGTTGTTCTACGCGCCTTTTCACCGGCCGATTATGAGCGACCGGAAGGTTTTGCGTTCCCTCGCCCGAATCCGTTGCCTGCTTCGATCAATTCGCGCGAAACCGAGGTAACCGGAGAGAAAGCGCATTTAATTACCCTGACAACGTGAGCAACGTGGATCGCTTCCCGGGCTCGGGAGGATCGTCTTCCAAGGCGAAGATCCGCTTAAAAGTGTCTTGCCTTCTTCCCAGTGCTTGTGGCCGCTGTAAACAAAATGGATGCGAAAAATGGAAATGTAACTTTCCATGCAGCTTGCATACTCAATTAGTGGCAGCTTCGCCAGTGTGGAGCTTAGAACAGTGAACCTTAGGGAACTGCGAAACTTTCCCAAACTGGCAAATCGTTTCAGCTTTTTTTTTTTATTTTCCGTTCCTGTCCTCCTTTTTTTCTATCTCCAAGTACTACACGACGCCACTGTTATTTTAAAACATTATTCCATGAGAACCCAACCATCTGCGGGGTTGCTCTTTACTCCGTCCCTTGTTCGCCTCCCTGTCCCTGTGCGCTACTCCAGAAGTCCCTGTTTCGCACAACTCCCGGGCTAGTTGACAGGTCCCTAGTGTCTGTGCCTGTGTGTATGTGTACTGGTTGGTTCCGGCCACTCCTCTGTCTGTGTGTGTGTGTGTGTGTACAGTGTAATTATCATCTCCCGTTGAAGCTCCCGTCGTCGTCATTAGCACAAGGGAGAATGTGGTTTGGTTGCAGGGCCTCGTCGCTCGTAGACGTTTGCTTAATTTCCCACTCCTCCAGCGGCAGTGTGTCCCCGCTTGCTACTTTCATGGCTACTGGTTGGGTCCTGGGCTGGGGTCCCACGATGGCAGGTTCTCCTCCGTTGGATGGAATGGATGGAAATTTGCTAGCCGGAAAGCAAATTTTAGGTAGTACCGGGGAGCACAAACGCTTGCTCCCCGAGTTCGACGTTCGTCGACAGTGAGTGGAAAGTGGAAAAGCCTTGCAGTTATTTCCAGACATTTTAATTACGTTGGAATTAGAGTGTAGTGAAGCTTGCAGATACAACAAAGCCGGGGGAGAGAAGCAGCCGGTTACCGGTTGTCCTGTGGTTTGTGGATGCGCAACAAACACACACATACACAAAGTGAACGTAAGGGATGCAAAATTTAAGGTCTTCTTTGAAGAGCGTGGGCTATGTAGTGTTCGGGGGAAAGCAACGTTTCCCCCTAAAGTTACAGTAGTGTGTGTTGTTCTTCTTCAAACTTCAAAAAGCATTCAATTCGAGTGCGTTGAACACAAGAAAAGGTAAACCTGTGTAGCGTAGTTGACGTGACCGCACAAGGATTTGCTTTGGAAATTACGATGATTTAGATAAGGAGCACTTTGTATTACAGAAAATAGTGTACTGATACTACCACAAGATCACTGCATCGAGAAGACTCAAGACCTCAGTCAAATGATGAAAACTGTAAAAAAAATTGTTCAAAACTATCGCCATAACTCCACGAAAATTGATCTAAACAATCAATGCAATGAACATCAACAATAATGCTCAAAAGATACCCAGAAAATACGGCATTAGACTTTAATGTTTACTTTTCCCTAAAATATGAGATCAATATTGATTCGCAGGAACCATTCCAATCGGAACAATATGGCCCTAAGTGACTCATTTCTGACAAATGACCCAAACTCTTATTACGGCTCCCAGCACTTGTGTGACCCACCTGACAGTAATTAATTCTTGCTTTAAGTGGCTTTCCTAATGCAAATTACATGCTCTCTCCAGCGAAGCGATTCATCGCAGTGTGGTAAAATGGTGCCGCACGTATTCGCGTATTATGATAGCGCGGCAGCAAACCAGGACAACGGCGGACTATAACTGTAACTGCAAAGCCGCAAAAGATCACGTTCCGATGGTAGCATTTTGTCATTCACCGACACCGACCGAACGACATAACTCACGACACGACACGCGTTTATGGGTCTTGTTTTCCAACGAGCTCACAAATGTCTGCTGTTTTGGAGGTTGTTTTCCCCCATTTCATCGGCAGCGTTATGATTGAGGGAATTGCTTTTCGGTGGCTATAAACCATATCTATAGCGTTGGCTGCCGCCATTTTGGGCCATGATGCCATCGTTTGCGCGCTGCGTGTTAGACAACCTACTCCGAGGATGTACAAGGATGCAACTCCCCATAGACACAGAGAGAGAGAGAGAGGGAGCTCAGGGAAACAACTGTTCAGCGCCGTAATTCATAATTTACTGCGCTGAGAAGCGCGCACACTGGAAAAGGATGGACTTTTTCAGGTCCTCCTCCCAGTGCAGAGTCAGCTACACATTGCAGTGACAGTGAAAACTCAACCAACCGCAGTTCCGTGCTTGTGTTACATTTTATAGCCTCATTTTTTCCAGATCTTCTTCACTTCTAGCGAGCAAAAAACCCATCATCGCGCAGTTGCCAACGTTTGTCGTGGGGTTCGCTTTTATGGGTAGACCCAATCCCTTTTAGTAACTCTTAGTTAGTAATAAAGTACATACAAGAGAACTCAGCAGAATAAAAAAAAACTCTTACATTCGATACAATTTAAAGCGTCTTTTCCTCTCCTTCACACACACACACACAACTTTTGCTTCCATTCTCCCATTTTAAAGTGTGCTTATCGGCGGTGTTCGGCTCGGAGGCAACTGTTCCCCCTTCCATACTTATTAATGGACTTTTCCCCTGTTCACATCATTCACATTCCCCTCGCCACAAACTCGCCTGCACACAAAAAAACTCCCCAAAGCAAGCGAAACAACGCCCATCAAACCAAACAAGGAAAAAAGGGAAAACCTTTTAGGGAAACCACCCCAAAACACGGGATGGAAAAAAAGCCCGACCCTCAACCGCGGTGTAAATTTCCCTCGCACAAACGATTTCTCCCTTTCTCTCTCTCTCTCTCTCTCTCTCTCTCTCTCTCTCTCTGTATCTCTTACTTGCCATTGCTCGATGGCTGACTTTCAGTTGGAAGTTTTCCTCTGCACACGAGTCCCGGGAAACGATGGGAAGGACTTACTTATTGTGTCCTGCCCTGCGTTTTTCGATCGATCGATTTGCCTCCTGATATCCCCTCGCACTGTGGTTGGCACTGTGGCTGGCTGTGGCTGGCTTCGCATCAAAACCACAACCACCGCCAAAACCGATACCAGAAAGGGAAACCTTTCCCCTTCGCATCTTTCGCAAAAAAAGCCAGCAGAAAGATGGCAACACTCCTCTGGGTGAAAATTTCACAGTCGATGAAGTTCGACTCATTCCGGAAGAGAGGAAAGCGAACCCTTAACCCCCCCCCCCCTCCCCTCTCTCTCCTCCCACTTGGCGTGGTGAGTAGATTGGCTGTGTTGTGTTTATGTTCTCACAACACCACCCCCTTTCCTCCAGGTGGTAGTACACTTTGCCATCTTGCTTGCCTCTCATTTGCCTTCCGGCCATTTACCCGAACCGCAAACCGAATGACAGTGTGTGTGTGTGTGTGTGTGGTGCACGGTTCCAGGCATCGGGAAAACGGGCCCTTTCCCGAGAGTACTTCAGCAAAGCAGCAGCCCTGTGCTTGTTTGCCCTTTTTCTCTACCACCCTTCTCATAAAGCCGCTGAAAAGTAAGTTAATCCACAGCACAGCGAAGTGGTGCGGCGAGAAGCGTTTGACGCAAAATTGTTTGCCAAATAGAAACAAAGCCCTCCGTGGTAAGGGGCGTCATTTTAAATGGTGGTGCGTGTTTTTTTCGTTTGCCACCGAAATTGGGTTCGGTTCGGTTGTAATTGGATGGGTAAATGTTTGCCAAACGGTTTTAAAGAGTCGGGCTCGAGTTTGTTGGTTTGCTCGGTGCAAGGATAAAGTTGTTTGCGTGCTTTTCGTGGTGGAGGAAAAGGCACTTGAATGGTGTTAATAACTGGTGCCAGGTTTGTGTTTGTCGCTCGCTCGGGACATAATTTCCCTATTTCCAAGTAACGCAACAAATCGCTTCGCTGGTTATACGTCACTCGATACAGTGTGTAACATTCTAGGTGCGTTGATTATTATCCTTGGCGATAACCGTAAAACCTAACCAACTTTTACGGGTTAGCTCGCTAGCTCGCTCGCTGCTTGGTGATGCAACGCCGCCGTCATAAATCCACCCAACCAACTATTCTATCACGGCGATCACGGAAGATCACCACCAGTCACCACCAGCAGTGTCTTCTTGAGAGCGTGCAAAGTAGTGGCAGGCCCATGCGCGATGCGATGTGATACGGGCCCACAAGATACCCATGAATGTTGTGCCCGGAGTTCGGAAAAGGGTGTTTATTATTTTACTGCACCAGTGCACTCGTGCTGGCGCTGCTGTAAACAGGAAATT
Organism: Anopheles gambiae; assembly: GCF_943734735.2. Lineage (NCBI taxonomy): Eukaryota > Metazoa > Arthropoda > Insecta > Diptera > Culicidae > Anopheles > Anopheles gambiae. The sequence continues at coordinate 92,421,137 of NC_064601.1, forward strand.
TTATCTCTCTTCCACTGTACATTGGCCACTTGAAGGTGGACCATTGGAGGTGATGAGAAGGAATGTTCGAACTACATTTAAAAAAAAACGGGAAGTAGTCTTTGCGGGAGTTAATATTCGAGGAATAATTTAATTGTTTTTGGGATTCGATCCCGGGGGTTCAGCTGGCGAGTCATCCGACTCAACAACAACCATGTCATTTTTTTAAATATTCCAACCTTAGATAAACCAAACCCAATCTGTACCAGAACCGAAACCGAAAAAGTTAATCTGATTGAAACCTACAACCGAAAAATCGAAACCAAAATCCCGTTTTTCCCCAAACTGGCACTCCAAATGGATGTGCAATATTCCGGAACTGACTTTTTGGAAGTAATCCAATCAAAGTGTACAAAACGACGACGATGGGCAAGAAGTACACTCTCAGATCCACAAACTCACACAGCGTCCATGCAGAATTGTATATCGGTCGGCCGCTTGAACGATCGATCGTTTGTTTACAATGCCAAAACGTTCACCTTCCTTCCAGCCGTCCTTTGTCCGTGTTTTGTAAGTTGTAACTTCCTTGTAGAAATGCACGCAACGCAACACAAGCACACAGCGTGCAAAAGAAGGCAAAAAAGCCATCACCCCATATATTTTACCATCGCCGAAGCAGCAGTGCCTCTCTGCGATCCTCTTCACTTTATGCCAATTTTAGGATCGATCGACACACTCACACACATACAAACACTTTGGAGTGCAGATGCAATCGATCGATCGATGCGTGTTTGCGGTTTGCAACAATTCACTCACTGAGAGGAAGGAGCTTGCCAACCAAGGAAGGAGAGAGAGAGAGAGAAAGAACACGAGCTTCGTTTATAATCTCATTCGTCTTGTTTAGATTTGCCATTTTGCAGATGCATCCAGCCAGTATGAGGGAACGGCGGTGTACAGACACGTATTGCACCTTTGTCGTGGCACCCAGGAACCAGTGTGAAGGGAAGGCGAAGGCCTCACTTAATTTATAGGACCATTGCCCACCGGAATGAAGACGTCCAGAGGTGAACAGTGAGCGAAGCGTGTGCTTGTGTGTGTGTGTGTGTCTATGAGGTAAAAGTCACCACCCACCCGACAGCGGACAGTTGGCAAAGATCTGTCGACAGTGTGTTAAATTTTATAGCATTTCTCTTACGATGCGCGAAAAGTATGCCCCTCCAGGGCAATCAGTCTTTCATCGATTTCTCTTTGATATTGACTGTGCGGTTGCGGCCCCCCGTTTTCTTCCTCCTCAATGCATTTCCGCAAGAGTGCATCATGAAGTGAGTTTTGTGGAGATGTGACTTATGCTTCAAATCTCATTCAAGATCAATTGTTTTGTTGAAGCATGAAGCATAATTTTTAGATCTTCCACTGAATGCACACGATACTCGACGGTGTTCGCTTGTCTAGCCACCAGATGTATCGACGACCAGCATCAATTGAACCGTGCAGGACGGCCGGGTCATTAAACCGAGCGGAAGTTTTCGTCTGCCGATTGCCTCTATGCCTTACCTTTGAAGATTGGAAGACCACGTGTGCAAATGCATTTTTTTGCTTTCTAACGTGCACACTGCACACATGGTACGATCGTCACACTGGTGACTAGTAAAAATAGTTACATCTAGACCGTACGCGTACGGTTGCTCCAATGTTGCTTTGCGTCCGCATTCTTCGCATGTCTCGTATCTGAAACAATAAGACAATCATATTTTTAGATGATGGAAGGTTATCGGTGCGATACGAACAAATCGGTGCAATGTGCGGACCGGAAGTTTGTGGTACTGCCGGTACCAAACATACCCCGTACCTGTACAAACAGATTTGGAGGAATGCAACAGTGGAAAGGGAAAACTGTTTGATTTTCAGTACAAAAACAAGGTTGGAATCACATTCAAACACAAGTGTGGGATTGTATGAAGTGTGCAGTTTGGTATGCACATGCTAGACAGGTGAGCATATAATGGTTGGCAAGTCAGTGTCATTACACTCTTCCGGTAGTGCAATACGATATGCAATCCTATGGTGCAATACGTTCATCAGTACCTGGAAATCTCCTTTCTCTGTGCCGATTAGTCATAGAGTTGGGCATTCTAAATTAACATTTTTTTGTAGTTTTGTGTTGTTTTGTCCAACTCTATCCTACTGATAGATTTCAGCAAATTTCATAACCTAACGCTTTCTAATTAGGATGCTTGCTCGGGAGTCAGGGATTGAGGTTCTTTGTTTGAAAGAAAGATCAGAAGTAATGCTGTACATTTCTGGAATTTTAATCTTACTCTAACGATGGGATTCGTCTTCAACCAACTGATTGTTTGCCGGCCATTGGCTCTTTTTATAAACTTGTTGTCATGTGTAAAGTCAAGAACTAACGTTCGGTAGCCTACGGTTTGCAAAACGTTTCAATGCGCGGTTGAAGCTCTACATTTTTATTGATTACATTCTTGAAACATCAATACATCCCACGACTTCAAACCATCAACCATCTAACCATCAAATATCGAGTCACCAGCAGGAATTATAAATAATTATTTTCTGCTCTTAACTATTTCATTCTCATATTGGATATCAGAAAAAGAGACAAAGATGAGTGTGAAAAAATGGGGAAAAAGTTTAATGAGTAATATATATGTTCTAACATTCAGGCTTTTTATGACTCCTTCGGATTAAATTTTACAGATCATAGTTGAGAAAATAGAAAGATATGTGAAAGATATAAATTTAGGATAAAGATCACAACAATGGCCCACAAAGCCATTCAATCCGGCCCGCGCAAAACTTTGGCAGTTACAGGGTTTCCCACGATTTATTGGTTGGTTCCCCGCAATTTTTGGTGGGTTCCCATATTTTTTTGGTGCGTTCCCACGATTTTTTGGCCGTCTCCCAGAATTTGTTGGTCCAATTGTATTGATATCCAATCGGAAGATACCAATAAATTATGGAAAAAAACTAAAAATCTATGGGAACCCACCAAAAATTGATGGGAACCCACCAAAAAATCATGGGAACTGACCAATAAATCGTGGGAAACCCTGTATTTGAAGGAAACTGCCGTAGATTGTTGATTACGAGACAGGAATAATGGGTGTACAAATTTTTATTTACTAAGGAAGAAGACTCCAACATTCCATCTCAATAGTTCGATTAACGAAGTGTGAAGTAAGTTACTCATAGCCGCTGTTTTTGAGAAGATATCCCCGAAGATGGCATGTAGCATGTGTTTTTTAGTTCTTGTTTGCTCCCCAAAGTCGGAATCATATTTTCACATCTTTTCACTCATTTTGTGATTTTGAGACTTTCTGGAGAATTCAGAAACTATCCATCGGAATACCACTGTCTTCACGTCATTGATGAGGGTACTCTTTAGTTTGGCTTCTGCAAAAATCAGGCCGATATCTTTAAAAATCATGAAAAAACCAAACACTACAAAAAGGCTTTAATTGTATGAGGCCAATTGGAAGTTGGTAGTCTCTAGTCTCTCACCCAACACCGCTCAACTGCAACCCGCGGCAACATTTTCAACTCCAATCTGGGCCGCAACCGAAATCGAGTTTAACATCACTGAGATCAAATGAACCTATTAACAAATTCTACTTCTATTTCTCAATTTGGTTTTGGGTTTTTGGAAATATCTTCTAGTAACAAATACTCCTTTGGGCCGGTCTGGTGGTACAGTCGTCAACTCGTACGACGTAACAACATGCCCGTCATGGGTTCAAGTCCCCAATCGACCGTGCCCCCATATGTAGGACTGACTATCCTGCTATGGTAACAATACGTCACTGAAAGCCAAGCTCACTTCCACTAGTGCGTACAGGCAGGCCTTGGCCGACAGCGGTTATTGTGCCAAAGAAGAAGAAGAAGAACAAATACTCCTTCCAGTAACAAAAGTTTGAGAGAAATAATACAATACATATGGCAAATAGTAACAGTGACTAACTAACCAATAAATATACCTTCGCTTGAGTTGATTGACGTATTAATCCATCACAAAAGTAACGAAATATTCAAACAAATTAAATTACAAAATTCCACTTCCTATCCGTCAACCTTTTATGAAAACTTATCATCTCCATCACTCACTGCTGCAGTAAGCCCATTTAACGCCGCGCAATTTCCATTCTTATCCTTCTACACCCAACATATTGTGCCCATCCGCGATACTGTGTATTTGTCTGCCATGTCTCTACCGATCAGCGAGAGAGAGTGTCTCATCTGGGGCCCCTCTGGGCCTCCATGCTAACCATCCACAGGCGCACAAGAAACAGAGCAAGAGCCATGTTGTTCTATTGAATGCAATAAAATTGTTCGAAAATCGAGTGAGTAAACAAACAAAACATTCCCGAAGCACCATAGACGGCACAGCATTTTGAACCCCCCTGCGCTGCGTTGTTTTGTTATCATCTTTTCCTCCCGCATTTTCGGTGTTTTTTTGTTTGCTTCTTTCAAAGTTTTATTGTTTCAAACAATCCTCTGGTAACATTCTGGCTGGCGCGGATACGCGGCTGAATCGATTCTTTTCGGCAAAACGGCACCAAACCAAGTGGCATGGGGAAGCGTGGGCTTGAGAGAGTGAGGGGAAGAAAACAAACGATACCATCAGGAACCTCTTCTGGGCAGGACCACACGCAAATTTTGGCGACTGTGCGTGTGTGTGTGTAATTCAATCGGCAACTGGCGGCGAACGGTTAAATGGGACGCACAGTACAGCCGACAACAGTCAACAGGAAAAAGCTTTTTCTGACGAACAGGCCTGTCCGGTCCGAAAAGAGTGGACCCTGGCTAACATTCCTACGCGGAGCAGAAGCACGACGGAGCGTATTGAAAAATAGCGATGTTTATGTTTTCCTCGATTCACCCCCTCTCGATGAGCGATTTTTATAGCGTCATAATAGAGCGCGCCGAAGGAAAATGTTAGCTCCATCAAGGGAAAGCCGCCGCCGCCACACGCAATGATACGCGGGAAAGGGGACCCGCTTGCGCTTTCTTGCGCCATCGGTTTGTGCCATTTGATCGATCCGATATTAGTTTTCCCGTTTCGCTCTGGAAATGTGCTGGCAACCACTCCACAAACGGTTGGTGCAACGGTTTATTTTTATCCTCCCGCAAAGGCAAATCCGTGTGACAAACGACAAATGGTTCATGTAGCGGATAAAAATTTCACTTAACCTACGCCTCGCTATGTAATTGAAACTGATATCGTGCTGTCGAGGCTCTAAATCGAACCGCTCGTACCCAGCAGAAACGTATGCGTCCTGTCCTGTCCTGTGTGCACCTAAAACCTCGGCAGGGGTTCCGGTGATGGGCCTGCATCCCGTCCGTACCAGACACGATGGCAACGGAGATGGTACACTGTCGGAAGTTGGTTGGCCCGTTCCCGTTCGCCCCCAAAAGCATAGCTCTAATCGACTACCGAGGGTTAACTAACGCTTTGGACTGTGTGATGCATTTTAATGCACTCTCTGCGGTAGGTTGTCACGGGCCCGTCAAGCGAAGGCGATCCCCATCCCATCCCAATATGGACCATGTGTGGCGTACGGTTTTTCGAGATTTTCCCTTGCTTCTGCGTCGGCTGCGATGGTGTTCCGATCATTAGCGCGGCACTGTCATTACGCCCGTCAGTCTCGCGAACGTGAACGGGGTTTCCTGTTTTGGGAAAATCGACCTCAAATTTCCGTGTCCCTTCGCAGGCAAAGCGATGCAAACGTTCCGGGGAAGAGAGCAAAGCAAGAAGGTAAAAAAAGAACGACAGCCAAATTAGTCAGCAATCATTCTGGTGCCCGCGTGCAATGGACAAGGTTGTGAGGAGGAATGCCAACACAAGAGAGAAAAAACGAACGATCCATACACCACCACACATGCCACCTCCGATTCTTTGTTGACGGGTCGAATGATTCGTGACCACAAATATGTGGTTTGTTTGACAGATGGGAAGCTTATATCAGTCAAACTGGGAATATGTTTCCGAAGCCCGGATCGAGCTCCGATAGGATGGAATGCCCGAGCCCGGGACTTGGCGGTTGTAACATCTTGTTCGGATTTTTGGACGTAATTTACTGTTTGTTTACGGTGAGTGTGGTGTCTCCGAGCGACACTTCGACACCGAAATCGTCCCCGTTCGTTTGCCCAATGTTTCCAAATGCATTTCCTTCTCAAAACGGGAACTGACGTGGTGGCACATAAACAGAATCCTTCTACAAATGATATTAATGGCTACTCCCGAGCAACAAATCTAACCCAACCATCTAAGCTAATACACTAAGATATGAGTTTTGCGTTTAAAATGGATCGATGTGACCCGGCAGACTGGAATTGAGCTACGTTCATGATCTTACCTCGGCACGAGAGGTTGAACGAAAAAGTCCTAATACACTCGAACGGTACCGAACACTTCGGGATGTTCTCGCCTCAACGAGCTACACCGTGCCACGCGCGTTACAACTAGAGCTGATGGTGCTGCTGCTGCTGCTGCTCTCTTTTAGATTACCTCTCGCCTTCCCAGCGCAACACTACCACAGTAATTATGGTTCTAGTGTTTTCTTTTCAATCAACTTCGAGCGGTTGCCAATCATCCCGCCTGTCGGTTTCTGGACGATAAAGTGTGTGTCCGTGTGTGTGTGTGTATGTGCTTTCTAGCCATCAGGTCCGCTCATGATGGCACTCTGGGCCCTTCTCTACCCAGTTGTCTTCCCAGGACCGGCGGTTGAGTATTTTTCGATTTTCTCCAGCATCTGTCAAGTGGACTACCTGCCTGCCTCCCAGCCTCTGTTGACAAAAACTCTTCCACACGCTCACACTGCCCTGCAAAGGCTGACCTTCGTGCACTGGTTCACGTCTAGCTTCCATTACTTCTTCGCACCACTGGAACACTGGAGTTGGCTGCTTCTTCACCATGTATTTTCTGTCATCGAGTTGACGTTTCATGATTGGATCTTGGAAAAGCTTACTACGATCGTACAGCAGGATACAAATTGGTTTGAAGACAGCACCACCAAGGTGTGTAGATATAAGGTTCTATTTCCCCCAGAGCATCTTAAAAAATCTTTCCAAAACCGTTTTCAACTCCTAACGTCATCGTGAAGCATTTTTAAATATGTTCTACGCAGCAAATCGCTCGATTGCCTCAATTTGCAAATGACGCATGGAAGCAAACTTGCAAACACAAAGTAATGCAAGCAACAACAAAAAATACTTTCCCTATTTCTGAACTCTCGCTAGCAAATGCGTAGGTTTTCCGGCCAAAAACCTCGCTACCCAAAAACTCACAACCAAGCAAGCAACAAAACTGCACAAAAAAAACCCTCCTCTGCCGAGAGGGATTCTGCACTGCCATCCACCGACGAAATGCCAAAAAAGCCCCGGAGCACACACAGACACACAAGCACACGCGCTCTATCGGCCCCCTGGAATGCATGGATGGGTGGCCAGCCAAACCAGCCGGATGGGTGGGTTTCAGCACAGAGAGCAAGAGCCCACAGCCCGGGACTCGGGGTATAACACGCAGTCTGTAAAAACAATTTCTGCTACTTAAAAGTTTCTGTTATTTTAGATGAAATTTTGTGTGGCTTTGTTATTGCAAGGAACTTAGTTCCGAAAGAGGAGGCAGCCAAAAAAAGCAGGCACGAAGGGGTGGTCGGGGTGCGAGCCCGAGCCCGGGCCTTTTGTCGGAGCAGCCGGATCAGTAGCAGCAGCAGCAGGGTCGACGGACACGGGCTCAGGCACAGAGTGTCGTCTCCGTCGGTGGCAGTTGGCAATTTTCAACCGGCCTCGGTAAGCATCGGAACATGGCAAAAGGGGACTGCGCGGGCCCTACTTGAATCCTCCCGTGCTCGACGTTAGTCTGCCAAGGGATTGTGAGGGTTGTGAGATGAACCATTCTAGAACGTTTATTGAAGTGTAGGGAGTTCGTTAAAGATAGCAAGACATCATCCATCGAAATGAGGACTAACATTTCATATAAAACGCTTCAAAATTTAAGTTAAAGTGTTTTGTAAGTTCAAAAGATCTCCAAAGGATGTTCCACAGGCACATCCCAGGCAATAGAATTCATTAAAATCCTGCCAAAACAATGCCAGCTTTTATCTGCGCCCGGTTTTCAGCGCAAATTCAATTACGGGGCAGGTGTTTTTTTCTCGTGCCACATTTCAACACTCCCCTTTTCACTTTCACAGCAACACACACTCCCAGGAACGCCCACGGGCCGACAGCTGGCAGTTTGTTGGCCGACCATCGTTCGATTGTGCGCTCGATTTGTTGTGAAAAGTAATTAAAATTCGTCAATTGCGCGTGCTCGGAAAGTAAACATTGTGCAAACAGACAGTTTCACGTAAAAAAAAACCTCTCCCGAGCCATTCCGGATTCCAATGGGCCTCGAAACGAGACAGTGAAAGAGAGAGAGAGAGAGAGCCACCGGGTGGGTGTCCGTTCCGGTGATTCGAGATGATATTGTGTGTCGTCGGTGTGAAAAAAGCATCCTTTTCTAGCAAGACAACATTGCAACATTTAATCGATAATCCTTCCATCGCCACCCGTCGCTGCTGGCCCCAGCGGTTGGTTAGCTGTCGAAACCTGTCCGTCCGACTCCGAAGAGCAAACCAGGCGAAAGCCGAAGGAGAGAACGCTTGCTGACGCAAGAACCAAACCCAATCCAAAGAGTCCCTTTACCGGATGGACCTGGAACCTGGGGAAGCTTTCTTTTTTTTTAATCTGACAGACGCATAAAGCTGAGTGAGCTCCGCTTTTTTTATGGCTCGATTGCAATTGCGTGCCAAACGGACTGTTTGTTCCCATCCTATTGCTCTTTTTTTAAGGCTGCGTGTGTGGTGCCGATTGTGTTTTTGTTTCCTTTTCGGACGCCCCGATTTGCAGCGGCGCAGCATTGCAAATCCTTCAATGGCAATGTTGCAACAACATATCTTTCCTTTTTGTCCCTGCCCGTGTGTGTGGCTGTATGTGCTTTTCTTTTCCATTGGCGCATTGGCGCATTCGGCACACATGTGAAGGATTGTGCAGATAATCCCCGGGTCCCGTGGGCTCATCAATTGCACGCTCCGGACAAAAGCAGGCCCTTCGGGGGGCAATACCAGTACCGTCTCCGGATTCGGAATCCCGAAAGAAGGACGCCACGGCCTTTTGTGGCCATTCGATTGCTGCAATTTTTGGCAGCTCTTTGCAGCTAAATGCCTCTTTCTTTGCCCATCCATGGTATGGCAGGCCCTGAACAATGAAATTGGGTGTGAAATTGGGCTGATCAACGGGTCTTAAATTGAATCTCACGCACAAGGGCTTTCCCACGCGATATCTTACATGCTTTTAATTGCACTAAACGCATTCAAAACTACATGTTAAGAACGTTTCCCAAGAATATTGGGCTTAAACACACACACACCAAACTGCTCCTCACCAAAACCACCGACGGTCAAGCATGACGGGACCGGAGCAGTGCTATATTGGGCAGGAAAAAATAATAAATCGTTTTCCAAAAAAAAACCGGACAAATCTTTCGATGGCAATCATCATGCCCCGTAGCCAGAAGCCGGAACGAACCGCTCCCCGTTTTCATTGGGATTTTCATCCAAATTTCCATAAGATCTACAGCTCCGCAAAACCCGCAAAAGGTGGAACGGAATTCGAAATTTCGGATCAAAATCCCCAATAAATACCCCTCTGTGTGTGTGTATCCCCCGTTTTTCCCCAGGCGCCTTTACTGGCATGCAGCCGATCGGAACATGGCCTGAGCACAGTCTATAATCGAGTCGAGTTTCGCCTGTCCGAGAGCGAACCTGTCCCGGAAGTCACATCATCACGTATTCCTTTCTCACACACACACACACATATATACAGCAGAACCAAATCAACCACAACCGTAAACAAACGCTGATTTTCCCTTGAACCGTGGATGCTTCAAAAATCCATCGAAGCAGGCGAGCAGCTGAAGATGAGTGTTCCTGGGGAAAAATAACCCCATAAATACCCCAAACAAGTTTGTGGAGAGTATTATAATAAATGGAGAAGCATTATTTATGCTTTTTTTTTCTTTTTGAGGATGATTTTCACTTTCCGAATCCAAAGACTGTCCTAAGATAGTATGGAGCTGGAATTGAACCTCCATCCTATCACATCATATCTAGCACATCACAAAAAAACAGCATATCTGCCATATGTTTGGCTGTTGAATACGCATTCTTAAACGACCAGTCCGCCCGTCCCGCATGTGTGTGGGTCTGAAGTGCAAAAAGAAAAGAAAGAAAACACCCAATCTACACACACACACACGCACACACACACAAAGTCGGAAGGATTTGCCTCGGAATTCGCACAAGACGTCTTTGCCCGGCGACGCCAAGACGCCGTCCCATACCAAATCCCACCGGGTTGGCCGGGGCCTGGGTTTTGACGTCTCGGGACGAATGTTTAAAGTGAAAATATTTACAATCTTAATCGAAAGCCAACACACGGCACTGCTTCTTGGTGGTGGTGGTGCATTTGCGTGTGGCTCAATAATCATCAGCCTTTTTGTTTGCAGAGAATACAGAGCAACATTATGTCTCAATGGCCGATTTGAGGCGCGCGCGCCCGCCCGCTCCCTCTCCTTCGGCCCGGCGTCCCTCACTGGGCACGTGCCAGCCAGGATAGCCAAGAAATGCCACACAGACAGAGAAAGGGAGATTGAGAGAGCCACAAAAAAACAGAGAAAAGAGTATTTATTCAACGTCGGAATTGGAAACTAACTTCCTTTGCTTCTACGCCACGCGCCAACAACCCCGCAAACGGTACTGGCGGGGGGATGAGAGAGATAAGGAAAGAAGAAAATTCCAATCGTCTTATCGTCCATCTTGATACGTTTGTGTTTTTGTCTTATCCACGCGGAACACCACGTGCGGTGGCGAGGAAAGCTTGCTGTCCCGGGGTGGGGTCTTTTGGATCAACATTTGGACCGGACTCCGGATCAGACTGGATCCGCATCTACTGCTTGCAGCAAGGTGGCAGGAGCTTTCCTTGCTGTGCAGTGTTATGCTGATTGGAACCGTTAATGGACTATTTACTCACCAAACACATTGCCAATTTAACCCGATATTATAATCATAAAAATATTATTTTTAATTAGCATGTGAAACGAGACGGAGGGCGCAAGGCACGAGCACAAGGCACAAGCTCTACCCTTGCTAAATACCCTCACCGCTGGGTGTGTCTGTGTGTATTTCCTTCCAGTGAATGTTTTTCCACACACACACACACACACACAGAGGCACCGAAATTCATCATGGCGTCGTGGCCCAATCGATCGAGTTTGTCTCGCAAATCCTCATCGAGCGGAGCGCAAATGGAACGGACCGATTGCTTCCTTTTTCTTCAGGGAAACGAACGCAATAAACCCCCCTCCTCTTTGGAATGGGTTTTTCCGTGTGATAAAGCCAAACAGGATGGTATAAATATTCGGACCAACGACGATAGAGCGAGGGGCGCGCTGTGAGTCGTTTTCCTCCTCTTTTTTTGGTTGGTTGTTACTGCTGTTGTGTGGCCTTTTTGCTTTGGCCACTCCAGGCGCACTCTGCTAATAGGACTGCCGAAGCCGAAGGGAAGCGAAGTGTCAATCAAAATATTCGACATTTGTTTACTTTTCCTCCGATTGCCCCCTCTCCCTGGTCCCTGGGTTTGTCATGCTTTATGCGCCTGGGTTTTGGCCTCGCGTCCGCCGCTGTATCCGGTTGCCGTGACGGAAGATGAATCAAAATGGCGAGATAGCCTGCAGCCTGGTGGTGGTGAACAGTCGGCCCGAGATAGGCCCAATATGTAACGTGTGTGTGTGTGTGTGTGTGTGTGTGTGTGTGTGTGTGTGTGTGTGTGTGTGTGTGTGTGTGTGTGTGTGTGTGTGTGTGTGTGTTTAGTGTGTAAAAGAAAAGGATACAAATTTGTGGACGGTGCGTTGAAAGCGGCAAAGTGGATGGACAGCTCGAAGGGTGAAAAGCGCCAGAAATGGTACCGTTAATATTGAAGTTATTCATTTCTATGATTTATCGGGGTTATTCTATTCGCACCATGTCGAGATGTCTCAAATGGTGTTTTTGGGGATTCAAAGAAATATGTCGAAATATTCCTAGCCATGCTTCATTTGATCGTCTACTTGATCGAATTTACAAATCGAATCAAACCAATCGTTCGCGAACATTGAATGAAGAGAAAATGTTTTCTTCTACATTGTAGAATTCACTAAAAAGTAAGTTAAAGCATTTTAAAAGCAATTTAAGTGTACCCAGCCTGGCTTATTTAGATTTTAACTTTCTGCTCAGTCAAATTCTCTATTTTACTTCTTTTTCATTTAAAACTATAAACATTAATATCAAAGACTAATCGAGCTAGCTTTCTCAACTCGAACAAGGTCCTATACATTAGTACAGGTCAGATCGCTCAGAGTATTTTGAGAAAATTTCGTTTGAATGTTGGAGAGGTCAAAGGTTAATACAAAGACTTCTCCAATTACTTCTCCCTAACGTTTCTCCCTAACTGTCTACCTGTATAGTTATCCTCGTCTAACATAGCTACAACAAATTCCTAGCCATGATCTACCCCAGCAAGCACCTCACGAAGTCTACTCAAATTAAGTTAGATCATAAAATGTGCCTATGTAGTGGATCTCAATTCTTCTAAATCATTCCAAATTAAATCATTCAAATCAGTTAAATCGGTAAGCAAACTTCAAATTGTTCATTAGACTCGTAATTTGCCTGATACATCTCCTTATTTAATATTTCAATAATATTAAAGATTCACGTGATAACGTTTTCCAGCATTACCTGCAACCTCGAAAACCAAATCCAATAGCTAATAAGCAAACACAACAACAGCAGCAAAACCAATGCCAGCGTAACAATAAGGTAAATGTTGCGTGAATAGTTTCCACCTCAAAGTTAATCTACAACTTGACATCTTGCTTCTTCTCTCTTGGGGGACCCAGCCAAACCACTGCCGGCGGTCGTGGTCCCCAATGCGCGCAAGAAATACAAATGATCGTCATCGTCGACCGTCGGGAGCCATCGCTCAAAAAGTGCGACAAAGTGCTGATGGTGCTGCTGCTGCTACTACTGATGAGAGCATGTGTAGAGTTGTAAAGTCTAAGTTTTCCACACCACACCGACGACGACGACTGCTACGATTACTGTTCACTCCCACCCCTCCGAGCCAGGCCGGTTGACAAATGGATAGTTTTTTGTTTCTAGACCGCCGATTGTTTTGACAGTGTCAAGAGCGTTGTATCTTAAACATATGTTCGAGATTTTGCCCCGAGTCGCTGGTACGGTGCGTGGGTCATTAGGATTGTGCTTTGCCATCGCTACCATGGTTTTTAGTGCTGAGTGCTGAGATTGTCTGCTCTGTCCCCACGAAAAACGGTGGAAATGAGGAAGGCATGTACAGTGCAGTGCAGGTGAAGATCGCAACGTGTACGTCTTACATATCATCCCTTGCACCTTCGAATTGTGTACGTTCAATTTAATTGCCCTGCTTGTCATTTGCTATTTACAGCAGATACCAAAACCCAACAAAAAAGAAAGGAAGAAACTGTAGCGAATTATTCAATTACTGTTGAAGCCTTCATTACAAACCCATCAAGCCGGCCGTCCCCGCAAGGGATGATCAAGGATCACTAACAACACACACACACACACAGAGACAGACAAAAACCGGGCATGATGTTTCAATCCTGATGTCCTCACTCCGTCACGCGGCACAATGCAGCCTGATAAAACACACCCGTGGCCGGTCCGTGGCCGCACACCGAGCGAGCGCCCCCTGCCGCAATCAATTACTCGCTGCAATGCGCCGAAATCCGCTGCATTGTTGCTGCTCCTGCTGCTGCTCATTTGATCCTCGGGTACATGCGGTTGCAACAAAATCTGAACAAACAAAGGATTATACGCCAGTTTTCAGCTCCTCTCCTGCTGTCCGCTTCTTTCGGGGGTTTTCAATCTGCTCGGCCGTGTCAACCGGGCCTCAACCGGGCAAAAAGGGAACGCCAAAGGAAAAAGGATCAACTGGCACTGAACACGGCTGTGAGCGGAGATGAGTGGAAAATCCAAACCCAATACGGCTGTCTGTCTGTGTATCTCTCTGTGTGTGTGTGTGTGTGTGTGTTGTGAGGTCGAATTCAAGCAAGCTGAACCGTTTCAGGGAAGATCCCTGCGGCCCCGGAGCGGATTAAGGACATGTAACGCACGATAATAAGGTGCAACTATGCTGCAAACGGGTGTGATACGACGAAAAGGGCGCAATGAAAAGTGGCATATTGTTGAATGTGAAAAGTTTGCGCATAAAGCTGATAAGAAATAGCTGACAATGTAATTGTTGAATTAATACTGCTTAAAGCCATCCGGGAAGGTATCGGCTCAGTTCAACATTTTAATCGAAAATCTTTAACCACATACAAATTGTGGTTAGTGAGTAAAGTTGATTTGAATTGGTTCTCCCTGTCATGAAACTATCTTTCTCTGTCTCACACACACCCGAAGACCAGGACCACACTAAGCACACGCCCGCTTTGCACCGTTCATTCATATTCAAATTGGAAAATCCTGCGCACTGCCACTGCCATCGGGACTTTGTGCAAATTAAATTCCATTCCGGGGGTTTAATTTATGTAGAGTCTCTTATCGTACAGCGCCGTCAAACCCGGCAAACGCCAGCGGTTGCCAGCGCGATTCACATTGAGTTGTCACCTCTCCCCCCCCCCCCTCACCCCTCCCCGTTCTCCATATTCCTTTCCCAGTGGTTGCTTTGACTATCGCTCGATGTCACACCCTGGGATGATCGAAGCAACGTGTGTAACGCCCGGTATCGGGAAAACTTCACCACTGCCACGCCACTTTACTGTACTTTACGTTCCAATTCCCGATTCGCGAAAAGTAATTATAAATTGGAATTGGAAAGCTTCCGACCTGTCCGGCGGTCGGCTGTCGCTAGTAGTCCGGCGGCTTGTTGCCGGGGGCCTGCGATGGGGAGCAGGAGCAGGCAATAGGCTGTGATGATTTTCAAACCGGAACAAAGCGGCCTAATAACGCGGGAAATTCCGGCGAAACCAACGCGCGAATTGTTGCGGTGCGGTCTCTGATAAGTGGATTTCGCCTTTTCCCACCAAACCAATTGGTGGCGGTGGTGATGGTGGTGCTGATAATGGGGGTGGCGTTCGTGGTGGGAAAGTGCTGCTGCTCATTTGCATAAACACATTGTCGAGTGAATTGGGCGGCTGGGATGGATGGATGGGCGGGATGGCGGGAAAATTTATCGTCAGAAACATATTTCTCCAACCAATCCTTGCGGGCGATTAACATGGGCTTGAGTAGGAGTGGGGAAAGTCGTTTACATTTTCCACCCCCCCCCCCCCCCCCCCTCCCCCCTTACCCTACCCTACCCCTCTTGGAGTGAGTGAAATTAAAGTGAAAGTTAAAGCGCGGCGAAGAAAGGGCAGCTTACAGCTTTCCGTTGCTTTATGTCTTGCATAAGAAGGCTTTGATAATTAAGCATATAATTAATCTTGAACAAAACTTCAATTATTATATGCAAAACCTCTTCATACTCCTCTCTCTATCCCCCTGACACACACAATTGCTCGCGTTGGCTCATAATCAATCACACCGACCTGCAAAGCGATCGAACCTAATTTCAATCACTCGGGAAACCGACCTACCGACCCGCAAGCGAACCAAAACGATCGAAGGATGATGATCCTTTTCCGTGCGTCCCATGTCCCCCTACTACTCCACTAGCCACACCTCCCCCTAAGCTGTCTCGCCCCCTTAATGACTTCCACAGCTCGGCATTTCACAGCCATTCTCGATAAATTTATGCATTTCCAATCAAGCTGCTCCATTCAATTCAGCGTCGGGCGCTCAAGTGTACCGTGAAATTATGTACATATTGGTCTCCGCTACCTCCCTTCCCACCCTTCCTGCCTCATCTGGGGTGAGCCTCATCAATCATCGTTCCCAATGACTGGCCGCCGTCGCCGCCGTTGCCTCCGAAACTCGTGATCGTGATGCTGCTGTGAATCAACCCGCTCGTTTGGGCCCCACTGCGGGAGGATTTTATTAAATTGTTCCTCACATCCCACCCCACTCTGTATCGGTTCTTGGAGCAAAGCTTAAGCAAACAGAATCCAAAATAGAAACCCTGCCCAGCCGCACATGACCCGACCAGGCGCGTCGCGTTGATCGAGATGACATCGCGCAAGGCGGGCGAGTCTCGAGACGCCATGCAAGCCGTACCTGAGACGTTCCTTCCTTTTTCCCCTTTTTCCCCTCCCTCACACCTTTCCTTTGTTTACGTTGCTAAAGATGCGTCTTAATATCTGCGCGCTCCGGTTTTTCCCGAAGAGATTTTCTTATAATTTATTCAACTGATAAATCCTACAAAAACATTTGGAGCGACGACCGCGCGCGCACGCCAGCACGACGGGTTGGGCCAGCCACTTGCTTGTGGGAAGAGGAAAAGCGAGCAAACTAAACCGTGGCTCAGACTGTTCTATCCACCCATGAGAGTGTGTGAAGATATTTGAATAAGATTGGAGGATTATATTTGAATTCTTCAGTCCTATTCCAAGGTTTTGCATACTGAGCTCCCTTGAGCTAGCGATCTTCCACACCCACTGCCGTACAGGATCACCACGATCTCAATACTTTTCCTCAGCCGTACCTCTCAATAGTAATCCTTCAAGAGTATCTCCGGCTCTCCCGGCTCCGTGGCAATGTTAACACACTGGACGACACTCGGAACAGCTTTAACCCGAAACATAAAACGATTTGATGACGATCAGATGTTGCACCAACTGGTACTGGTGCCGTCGTCTGGCTGAGCGAGTCACCCTTCTCACCCCCCTTCTTACCCCCTTTATTGGAGTGTGTGTGTGTGTGTGTCTCTCCCCGGTACGGGAAGAATGCATACGTAAATGCACTGCCCGGTTGGCCGCAGTGCACGGCTCTCGTCTCGTCTGGGCTCGTCTCGTGTGGCCAGGGTTAGAATAACAAATCGTTACTAAATTAAATATTCATAATTTACGCGAAACACGGAAAACGGGCTGGTGTTGTGCTGTTTGTGGTACTGGTTCGCGTCATCGGTTGCATCAAATAAGGTCGCCTAGGACATGGACACGGGAGTTCCCACGGAGCATCACCGTGCGTGTAGGCCGTCAGCGCCGTACGGGCAGTATTCGGGCGGCCGTTTCAATTACTATCTGCCACGTGAAACATCACTTTTCGCACCCTTTGTTTGAACCATCAGCCATCACCGGCACCACATTAAGATCTCCGCAAGACCTAGATATTCGGTTCTTTGTTCCCGGTTGCTGTGTTTTGTGTTGCTTTCTGCTCGATCAAGCTTGCCAACACGTTCAACTTGCGGATCATCTTTCCAGATGCAACAGTTCCAGCCGAAACATATCACTATCACAGATTCCGGGGGGGGGGAGGGAAACGCCTGGTCACTGTTGTGAGCACTGTTGCAGATCAAAACAATGCGCCTACGGATCCAAAAACACCAAAACACCACGTGGTATGCCTGCCGAGTGGTTCCGATTGATCGACAATCGGCTGACGGAATCGGTCCGGCTGTTTTCGATCAAAACATTCCGAGCTCCGAAGACGCGATGATGATGCAACTTGTTTCCCAGTGAGAGTGTGTGTCCCAAATCCCTTGTGTCCCGATTAGTGCAACGGAACGCGAACGCGAATCGCATTGTTTTCTCAGCAAATACGAGCGCTTCTAGCGCTTCGTATTTTCGATGTCCAACCATTGCCCAAAAATATGCTTCAATGCTTCAATCCACAACGCGCGACTTCATCCTGCGCGACTCATGCGCTTATTTTGAGCGGAACTTTGCAACATTTGCGCCGCAAACGTCATCGTCCGATTCCGGTTGTTCCGTGACGTTCCGCGGCTGCTGCCTCCCTGACCAACACACACACACACACACACGGACTGAGGCCACCTTCGCGCACACGCCCGTGTACGTACGTGTCGTGCCGCCTGTGTTGTTGTGGTTGCTCACTTACAATGTCAATAGTAAATATTTGAAGTGAAAATATAAAATAATGAACACCAATATTTATCACCCGCCGCAGGGTTCACGCACGCAGCTTCTTCTCCTCACCAGACAGACACACACACACGGACCAACCGACCTGTGGACCTGTGGGGTGGTATGCAAACTCGTGCGAGGATTTTTGTTTGGCTCGTTGCTGTTCCCTCACCTCGCACGCTTTTGGAATGGACTCTTGTGCTTGGTTGTGCGTTTGACGTGCTGGGTAACACCGGCACACAAGAAGGAGCTGTAATTATGCTTACTTGACAGCTACAATAGGATCTGCCGGGGATCTCAAGTGCTCCCAAAGGTGTTGTTGGAATGCGAAAAACAAATAAAATGATTGGTGTGATTGAAAAATTAATCATCACTTGTCACAAAACTTCACAACTGAAATGCTCCAACTCACTCACTGTCTCCAAGAACGACCAAAATTGGGGATGAAAAATTACTTTTTAACAAGCCTGCCCATCCTGCCCTAAAACCCAACCCATTCCACACCCTACCTATCACAAGAAACACTAACACCATGCCGGAGCTCATCCCATGCAATCTCCCTGCCCGTGCCTTCATGAAATACCGCCAAAAACTTTCCTTTGAAAGCAGCCCAGCGGACCTCACTGCTTGTCAAATTTGGCCGCTGAAATAGTGTTGTCTGTGTTGTGATAAAAAACAACGCGAATGAGAAGTGAGAAGAAAAATGTAAATAGACAAACAATGGCCCAGGCTGCTGCTGCTCCTACTGCCGTTTGCGGCACGATGCTGCTGTTATTGTTGTGTTTGAAAACAGTTTAACAACCTTGGGGTGGGATGGGTGGAATGGGTTCGGGTGGTGGCCAGCTCCGCGGATGTGTGTGCGTGTGTGTTAACCGCATGTATCTGTCTTGTGGCCTTACCTTGTTGTAATTTTTCGGCTTTTGTTTTTGCATATCCAATTCGATTCCCCTTTTGCTTTTGGGGAGAAGGGAAAAGGATACGCAAAACTTTCCCCGCCACCGGGGGAAGACACATGCGTGAGACGGGGGCCTTTGATGTTGCTGGGCCCCTTCTAATACGCCCCTTATTTATTAAGCGTTTTGTTAAGGGGAATGGAGGCGCCAGTGTTTATTGCTTGGAAGGTTTTATAGCCATTGATCGTCGTCGTGGTCGTCGTCGCCGCCAAGTAATAATTGGCCCGCGGAGCAGTGGAAAGTGATCTAGCCTTTTTTTGTTTTGAATGGGGGAATATCACTTTCCAAAGGGTTACAATAAGCATGTTAATTGCTTATTTTTTGTTGTTTGAATACTTGTCCGAATGCCACAAACAATGCCAGGTGGCAGGTAAAGGTAGGGGAAAACGTTTGGAAAACAACACCGCACTGATCGCCGCACGATCGAAGCGGGGCTTATTTATTTTGATTCCCAATCTTTATTTTCACTTGGAAAGTAATAATTATTTTGATAACAACCAATTAAGTGGTGGTATTGAGGTGGCTCAGAGCGCTAAACACAAGACCGAAAACGATCTTCTTGTTGTTGTTGTGAGTGTGATCGCCCATTTCTCACTTTCTCATCGAGCGAGAGCGAAGGTGTTTGCGGGCATTAAGAGGAGCATTAAAGTTAATTTATACCCAACACATTCTCCACTGGAACATGCCACTACACCTATAAAGACCATTCGAGATAATCCTTTTTTCTACCCTCCCTCCGACTGTGACATTACTTCACCCCGCAGTGTTCACGAGCGTGCTAACCCGACGACTTAAGACGACTGTCAACGGTTCGGCATGTCCAACGAGCGCTGGCGGGTTGACAAATGGGACAGATCCGGGACCCCGCTAGGACTTGGGGTGAGCCATTTTTCCAGCAGCAGCAGCAGCAGCAGTTCGTGCCCCCCTCTTCGCCACAGTACACGCTCAATTGCAACCGCTGGGCCGTGAAATGCAGCACACCCTGCTGCACTCTCTGCACCCACAGCAGGAAGCTCCGGCGCCATCCCCTGGGGCGTGCCAGTGCTGCTGCTGCTGCACCGTAGGAATGGGGCGTGCAAGCGCGTGACGGTGGATTTAATGAGCTGTCAAGAGAATGGTGCCGAGAGCAACACCCGCAAGATCGAGTGATCGTGTGGTAGATGGGATAAGGAAAAAAGAAGTAGAAGAAGAAAAAGAGGAAGCAGCATACCAAGCGACATCCAAGCGTGGTTACAGTGCTGTGCGGTTATTGCGGTGAAGAGTTGAAGACGATTATGGTTGAACCCGTTTTATGTTGGAAATCATTCCCGCATTATTGCAATCGGTACACGAGGTTCCGTTCACTGGGTGGGGAGGGAAGTGGAAATTAGAGAGACAACTTTGTGTTGAATTTTCCCCTTCCGATTTTACGATCGCCGTCACCTTGAATCCACTCCGCACCGTAAGGATCGGTACCGATTTTCCCGCTTTTCCCTTTCGGCACGATTTACGGATGGCACACGTCACGGTCGAATGTCACCGAGCGAAAGATTAAGACACCCTCTGTCCTCTTGGTGTTTACCAGCTGGCCTCTGACACCGGTAAATGTCGGACTCACGTTAACCTCAACTCACACATTCCAGACACACAGAAGGAACGATTTTAGCGGTCACCATCACACGACAGCAGCGAACGATTTGTCGCCCTGTGTCAATGTGTCCAACGAGCGCAGGTGGATAATGTACTACCGAAAATCACTCCCAATCCCATCGTTCCTTAAACGGACGTCTGCGTGTGTCCCTTCCCGCTAGACACATCTCAGTTCCAGTGCTATCAAAACAGAGCCAAGCAAAGCGGTTGATTATGCTCGCATATAAATAGTTAATTTCTCGCATGCCTTACCGCGCACAAACGCCATCTGTATATCTGTGCGTGTGGGGCATGTCTTCCCCCCCCCTCCGTCTTGTGACGCGCTATTTTCAATTGCAACCGCAACACTTATCGCATTGCCGCGGGGGCCATTCCATCCATCAATACCCGTACGCGTGCCACTTGGAATTCTCCCATGCAACCGTCGGCCACAGCAAACGCGCCCGGAGGCGTTGCTCGCCGCGGACAGGGAAAATGTATTCTCCGGCACGCGGGCGGATCCCTCAGGAGCCCCGAGGGACGAGCGAATGGACAGCATTGGAAGGTGTGAAAAAGTGATCCCCAGGCTTTAATTATACGCATCTCCACCGTTCACAGTGCCGCAGGGCAGTGCGCGAGCTCACCGGAACCCGGAACCACGGACAGTTGGAAAACAATCAGTTTGGAAGGCAAACGGCAACGGCTGGTGCATGGATTTCGGTGCAAAGCCGCCGTTCGTTCGGTCGTTACCATAGTGACAGTGTCAAAATAGTCGATTTCCTTCCACAGCTGCTTGTGAACGTTGCGTTGAGCTAGACCGTCTCGACTTTTCGTCTCATTGCGGCCCGCAGGAACTACCTGTTTCTGGCTTTGTCTTTTCCGGTCTCGGCGGAACCAAACACTCCCCCTCAATGAATGAAATGTTCAATCATTTTAAATATAGCACCCTCATATGCTCCACTACAATACCCTGCTGCCCTGCTCCACGCAACCGTTTTGCTTTGAAGTGGTGCGCGAACATCGCCTGCTTGTGTACATCGTAAAAAACGCACGCGGAAACCATACCACACGACCGGCACCGGTAGTACAGAGACGCAACGGCAGTATCACTTTTTTACTATCTCCAGCTAACCTTAAAGAAGCGTGCTTGATGATTACCTTCCACACATAGACACACCGAGCGGTACTGTTTTACTGAGTCCAGTGAGGGTGTAAAAAGAGTCACATGCAAGACAAACATTCTCGACTGTTTCCAGTTGCATTAAGCATCTCGTTTTCCTCACCCATCATCAGTATCGCCTTCATCATCATCATCATCATCATCATCATTGGTAGCTTCCTCCGGTGTGGAGCTCATTCGTCTCGATTTATGATAAACATTGCGTCCGCGAAAGGGAAAACCGGCCGTTCCGGCGGCACGCGCGCATTGAAGCAAAATTCATTTGAAGTCATAAACGACCTCTTCAACCCCATTCCCGCCATACACATACCCGTGCTGTACCTCTTCTATTCCCTCCCAAGGGAAGCTCACTATGAATGGAGAAATCCTAAGATCTTAGCAACTTCAAACGGCCTACGTGGGGCCCGAGAACTAATGCCCCGAAATGGCAGGACAGTCTCCTCTGGCTGTCTCTCCGTGTTAGTATGTACTACCGATTTTTATGAAGTCGGTAAGATGCTTCTTTCGTTGTTTTTCGAACACTTTGGAGCCCGGCGAGTGGGACGAAATTTATAAACTAAACCAGTTCTTGACAGGAATTCTCGAGAAAATAACAAACGCACTCCAACGCATCCGGCATTCCCACATTCATTGATTAGCGCTTCACGCAACTTCACCGGAGGGTGAGCGAAGAACCTGTCAATGAAATTTTGGAAGTTCTTTCACATCTTTACTCGTTTTTTGTTTCCGCTGTCTCGTACACCTCGGAGACTATCCCCGCTTTCGTGTAAGGTGTCTCTAGGCCAGAGCTTACCTAGCCCGTAGTTCCAGCTGGGGTGTCACTTGCCCGTGTCAACAGCGTCGAAATATCATCTCCTAACGGTGCTCAAGCGTTCGTTTCCAAGCCATCTGGTGGCCAAGGTGCCGGTCGGAGGGGAACAGTAAAAGCCGCGAAATCGTTGCGGTCCGCCCGAAGCGACGCGGGCCAAGCAGATACTTCAACCAACTCTTGAACTCTTCATCGCGCGACTGGAATGGGTAAAAAGAGGTCCATAACGAGACTCATCTCATTGCTGATGGGAGCTTACCGTACACTTCACGGACGTCAAGTGAGAATCCACCCCGAGGTGCTGAGGGAAGCCGTTGGATGAAAAGTTCATCAAAATCTTGAACTCAGTGCGTAGGTGATTACATACGGTTGAAATGTCAATGTGCGCGGTACACAACTGTCATTTGTGGCAGGTGTGCGCGTGCGTGGCATACTTAGAAAGGTTTGGCTCCTAAACAAAAAACGGTGCAATTTCTTCACATCCAGCACTTTTCAATCCGTACGCCGTCACACACGTCCTAGATATATCGTCTATCTGTCACCCCGGTCATTAAAGAGATGAATCGTTTCACGACTTTTCCTGACAGATTCTCGACAGATCTTCACATTGCTTCGCCAACGACGCCACGATTTGATCAGCATCAGCATCTACGGCTCTGTCAACGCCCGGCTGCCCAAGATCAACTTACCCTACGACCCGCAATTGCCCACCATTGCCACCTGTGTAAGTGATCGACTCCACTCAACCTCGTCGCCTCCTTAGGGAACTTAGAAATGAGATACCCACTTCACACCGGAGGAAATGCTGACCACATTCAAACCACCAAGCAGGACGATCTCAAACTCGATCGTGTCTACGGTGCAGTGACACGAACCTGCAAACACCTCCAGCTACTCCTCCTTCGACTTTGCTCAAACCTGTCCGGCTGCTAAGAATGCAAACAAATTCCACAACGGACGGAGCGCAATTGAACAACAGCCCAACACGGACAGTGATTCGACAAATTTTCAACGATCTTTTTATCCCCCGTACCCTGGGCTTTTTTTCGCTCTATCTCTGTCCCACTCTCTCTCTCTCTTTCGATCTATGTGATTGAAACGACTGGCTGGGAAATGAAATTCTTGATTCAACGTGGAGAGGGCATCACTTAACAATAAATATCAAATTTAAGTGCACCCTTCCAATACTCCCGGGGACCCAAAATCGTACCCGAGCCCGAGTCGCCGAGTGCGGTCAGCGGAGCGAAAAACGAGAGCGAAGAAGCACGAAGTAGCCTTCGAGTGGTAAGAATTATGCAAAAAAGTGGCTTGGGATGGGACAACAACAAAAAAAGCGTACCGTCCTTAAACGAACAGTCGAGCGGTCGAGAAGATCACAAAAGGACATCCTTTCCACTGCGTTGGGAAACGCACTTGGGACGCATGCTGTATGTGTGTTGCATCCTAAGTTGCGCGATCGTGATCTTTACATAGGTTCTGTTTCGTTTTGAAGGAGGATAAGCAGGAAACGTTCAATGACCACCACCATCACACGCTCGACCACTTACAGCATGGACTGTGTGGAATAATCTGTTGAAGAAGTTCACGAATGCATACGAGGATCGATCCGGAAGGTGACCCACAAAAACCTCGAACCCAGACAATCGGGCTGCTACGCTGCTGCAACGATGACGTGGTGATAAGTGCCATTGGATGGATTGGTGGCTAGGAGTACTTTCTTGTGAATGGAACAAATTATTGCCAGTGTAGGAGATGATCCGGGCACGGTGAGAGCTCTTGAAGTAGGAACACCAACGAAGAAATTAGACTTATCGATTGAATATTCGATCACCAACCCAGAAAGATATTCATTCATTCGTGGAAGACATTTGTCTCACATCACAGGCCTTACAATTGTTACATTAAATTGCTGAAATATCGCTTCCACCACAGTTATGTCACCATTTCTAATGGGTCATTGACGCTAACGACCGTGAACTTCGGAAGTCATCGTAAGGGAGGGGAAAAAGCTCCTGTTTACTGCTCTGCGGCTTTGTGGCACTAGTTTCACTCCTAATGAAATCCAATTACCACACTGCAGCACGGTAAGCAAACGAGGCAGTTCGCACCTCGCCGAAAGAAGCTTCTGTACGTGAGGTAATGCGGGCCCAAGCTGCAACCAACCACGCTCCAAGCTCTGTCTATCAATCAAACCTGTCAAGCGGAGAATTACTGCCCCACAAAGGGCATATTTATTCGTTGTAACAAGAGAGCGGAGTAAGAGCGAATAGTGAGGCAATGTGTAGGAGTTGAAGAAGGGAAATAAGTCGTGCCTCCTCCCCAGGGGACACCTATATTCCCAGATGACAAACAGTTTTTGCACCATTTTTCTCTGTAAATCGGCGCTCTGAGTCTGAGTTGTCCGATTACCGGAACAATGTGCCTTTAAAACCCTCACCAAAGCTGGCAACTTGCGCTGATGAACGATCGGTTAATGCTCACACCTTGAATCATTTTCTCACGTACACCTGATCGATGTGCTCTCGGAGGTATGCCGCTGCCTTGAAGAAGAAGAAGAGCAGGAAGCTCTAATCCTTCGGTCAAATAATGGATCCCGAATAATCATTTAAATACGTGACCTTTGAAGGAAAGCAGTGAGACGGCAACATTTTGCTTCCCAAAACAACAAACAAACACGCAGTGTTTGACCATTTTAGAACGGATTTATTTGACCGTATTTAATGCTGTTGTGAAATAACTTCTTCTTATCACTTCACAGGCACACTCACAGCACAAGAATGTGTTTTTAATTTATGGTTGCAAGTGGTAATTAATTCACTTAAAGCCACAATTCCCTCAACCGAATATGCCCGTGCCCGTCCTCCTCAAACCGCTGTTTGTCTCCCTATCAACACCTCGTTAAGTGAGAAACCCACACCCGCCCGTCCGCCATCGGGCCTCGGGCCTAATTATCCGCTAACGGGCACGGTTACACGCGCGCTATCGATTAGCCGGTTACGCATCAGCGGGAAAACCGTGGCAGAAAAATGGAAACAAAAATCCCATCCGGCAGAGGAAATATTTACAGCATCTTTACTCCCTCGGTGTTGCGCGGGCCCTGGAAAATCGACACCCCGCTTCCGGACATCCTCTCGCGGCACGGCTGACCACTTTTCCGCAAAACTGTTCCGCATCGTCGGCCTAATCCGGAACACGTGTTTCGTACCGTTTTTTCTTTTTTTTTTTCTTCTAAAGTTGCCTTTTGACTATGAGCCTACGCATTCACCGGAAGGGCCTATCTTGTTTGCATACAAAGTGTGCTTAAAAGTATCTCTCTCTCTCTCTCTCTTTCGGGTGCTTGTGATGAACTGATGATGGCTTTTGGTCCCTTTTTTCTACAGTGGATTGCTTGAGGAATATGGTCCGTCGTTCGGGTTGCTTCCTACGACCAGAAGGAACAGTTTAACACTTGTTGTTGGACGTTGGGCAGTTAGGTGGATATTTATGTCCTTCGCTGCCAAGGAGGACACAGGAAGCATAAATTAAAAAGCAATAAATAACAGTCAGCAATAACGGAATTAAGTACATGTACCTTTCAATGCAAAATTATTGTATCAGATGTCAGTTTTGAGAGAATATCATCATTTTTTTGTTTAATGAAGACGAAATTTTCATATTTTTTGTGTTAAGTATGATCTTGCTTTTCTAATTATAGCCGTAAGCGTTGCATAATTTAGCCGCAAGATCATTTAGATTGGAACGAAAAGGTCTAATTTTCTAAAACAATTCTTCTCAGTCATCGTTTATGCCCGTTGCTTCATTTCAATCGTCTCTAAAAATGCTCAAGAAACAATATTTAACACTCGATCAGCTTGCCAACACTGTTAAGGGTGATCTGGATTCTCAATAAAGTCAATGTTGTGCAATGCTTACATTCTTCTTCTATTTGGCGTAACGTCCTACGCGGACATGCCGGCCTATACAGGCTTTCGAGACTTAATTCATTACCACGCAGCCGGATAGTCAATCCTTATCACGAGGGGACGGTCCATTCTGGGCTCGAACCCATGACGGGCATGATATTGAGTCGAGTTCGAGTTGACGACTGTACCACGGGACCGCAATGCTTACAATACTTTGATTGAATTACAGTCGGTTCCTGAGTTAAGTAGTGCAGAAGTAGCGTGTCAATGAAGTTTTTTGTAACAAACGATTCATCAGACGCATTATTGAGTGGATAAATATAATCTATAATCTTGAGCCGGTCTCGTAGTACAGCCGTCAACTCGTACGACTTAACAACATGCCCGTCATGGGTTCGATCCCCAAATAGAAGACCGTGCCGCCATACATAGGATTGACCATCCTTCTATGGGGGGAAATCAATTAGTCACTGAAAGCCAATGCCCACTAGTGGTACAGGCAGGCCTTGACCGACAACGGTTGTTGAGCCAAAGAAGAAGAAGAAATATAATCTCTAACCAAGTACATTCGATAAGGTCATTATTGAAACATTTTTCCAGTAGTTGGGGTTTATTTTGTACAGGAAATTATATTAATCATTTGGAGAATTCAAGAACCAAGAACTAAAATATTGCTTTAAATGCTGCCTCTATTTGCACCGCTCATACAGTGACTCTATAGTTTGTTTGTCGTGTATAGGATATTCCAAGGGTTTTTGTGTATTTTCCATAATTATTTTAGGTTGGTTCACAAACAGTTGATCATTTTACGTATATTTTCCATATTACGTTCGAAAAAATCTGGCAAACGCTCAATAAATCGTGCAAAAAAAGCATTAGAACTCCTGTATTTTTGATACGAAATACGTATTAATTATGGATAATTTGGATTAAAGTCAGTGGTTTTATGTACAATTATTAAGCTAAACCAACAATCAACAATCAAGTCCTAGAAAAACAATCCTTCCAACTACACTAAAAGGAACACTGCCCAGAACATCAAGAACAATCTAACGAAGCTTCAAAAAGAAGGACTCACTTTACAGTATAGTAAATGCACCATTAAATATAATGTAACAGTGCTGGATTGTCCCTACCCCGACTGTTCCTACGATTACAATGTGCTGCAGTACTACAACTTTTCCAACCATTCCTTTTAAAATAAACAGCTTTAATGCGTTTTCCCCCGTATTTATATTGCGGCCCTGCGGCAAACCAAGAACGTGAAAGAACTAATCCATTCCCTCTTCCCCCCCCCCCCTCCCCTTCTCCGGCTCGTCACACAGTCTCCGGCTCCTCCGAGAACCATCTGCAATCCATTGAGACATCAAACGTATTCCCTTCCCACCGTAGTCCTCCCACCAAGGCGTACGGCGCCACCAGTTTGCTGGCCTAAAAGTATCAACGCCAGGGGAAGAAGAAGAAGAAACAAAAAAGAAACAGGGATACAACTAAAACAAAGCGCAATTCCCCGGTCAAACGATTAATTGCACCGTAAGAAGATGAAATAGTTCACACACCGCAACACGTGCATCAGGTTCGAGTTGCGGATGGGATGGGTGAATCAGTCCACCCTCACTCCACCCGCTGGCTAGCAGAGCCCGGGACTGTTTACGCGTAAAACTCTCCAAAAGTCCAGTTCCAACGACGGTGTTTACAAAATTATTATACAATGCACAATCTCGGGTAAACAACGGCCTCTTCCCACAGCACACCCCACATGCAGCTAAAGACTTGCTCCCCTGCCTTCGTTCCAGTGGTGCGCAGATTTCTGTTTTTACACAACCCTTTCTCGGGGTTTTGCACTTGCCCCTGCTCCTCCCCTACAGGGGGGCCACTTCTGAAGGAATAAATACGGAGCTTCCAGTGGAAGTGTGTGTTCTGGCGCACACGCTGCCCGATTGAGGTTGCGCGCACGATGCACCTCGCTGCAACTGCACTTTTTGCGCTCACAGCTCATTTGGCAGTTTGGCACATTTTTCATCACCTTCGCAGGGGCGTCGCTGGACCGCCGCGTACTGCCACGCACCGTTGGATGCATTTTGCATCCCGTTGCCGTTCTTTCTACTGAGCGCCATCAAAGGGGTTTTTTTTTGGGGAAAATGGGAATGAAGTCAACCGGGCGGGCGACGCGATCGAGATCAAAAGGCCGCGTTTTGAAACGCCGTTTCCATGCGCGTTGATCATGATGACGATGATGATGATTGAGAGTTCTCTACTTTGTAAGATCTTAAACTTAAAAGGGAACTCTCTCTCTCTCTCTCTCTCTCTCTCTCTCTCTCTCTCTCTCGCTCTTTGTCTCGTTCTCAGAGAACATTCTTCGCAACTCAGGATGTAGATGCTCCCAAGCTTCCGATTCCCATCGTCAGCCCAAACTGACCAACTGGTTTTCGGAAAGGGCTCACACGATGATTCACACTCTCGCCACTCGATGAATGAAGCCGCTCTCCTGGAGGCGGAAAAGAATAGAGCCCCAAACCCTATTCAATATCTCCATCCTTCTCGCGACTCCAGACTTTGCGCTTCTTCCAGTGCGCGCTGAGACGCGCTTTCGAGATCACAGACGATCGTGATCATCATCTTGGGGCCCGGCTCTACTATACAACTTGAAGCGAAGGAGGGGGGAAGAAAAAATCTACTCCTTCACAGGCGAAAGTAGCTCTCCATTGGAACGGAACAATCAGAAATCAACGAGTTCGTTTGCGCCGAGGGCGAAACTTTGTGGCCCAGCGATGGGGAGAAATATTTTCCCACACTTACTATTTAATTCCTCTGCACTGCCCCAGACGAGCGTGTCTGACTTCTCGAGTAAATGGGCTTTTGGTGGAGGCTTTTTATTGTAGCATTTCGCGTACCGATTCCCACAGGTACTTTGCATACCAACCACAAAGGGGGAGAACATTGTTCCGGGCCGTTTCCAGTGGGCAAGGAAAATATTTTCCCTTAATTTTCCATTCTTCAGCAGCGGACGAAGTCATTTGGAAGTTTGTGGGAGTCAAGTCATGTTACTCCTCCTTAGCATCCAATCGATCGAGTACCGTTAATAGGCGATCTTGCATGTAAAATGGAGTGTCTGTTGTTTCGCCCTATAACTATTGTGAACACCAATTAAGGAGCTTAGTAACAGCTGCCAACTAAATAGGTCCCGCGCAACCCATCAAAAAGCCTCTTCAAAACAGCACCGCATTGGCTAACGATTCAACACGCATTCCCTCAAACGGCCGTGACAATCAAAACACGATCCTTTTGCAACGTGAACGCAACCGGAAGCACCCATTTTATGGACCGGCAACGTTGCCGCCGTTCAGTCTGGTTGGGTTTGTACGCGCGATCATACGGAAATTTATGTGACAGGGACCTAGGCTAAGGTCCTGCTTCCGCGCTCGTACCGCACGTTGCATCACGTTGCATGCCACGCCACGCCAGACAGTGTGTCGCCGTTTGCCTGTGCCCCGTTGTCATCAGTTAGACGCTCGTTTGTTGTTCAATATTTGCGTTCACAGCCACTAGCGGGGCCGAAATGTGATCCTGCAAACAAACCGAAACTGATTTCTTCCTCGTTTTTTTTTTCGTTGTTGTTGTCTTCTTTCGCTCGTCCTTCCCGGTTGTGTGCCGAGGAGTTTTTGGATGCATTTCAGTATGCTCAACGTTTGCTTAGGCTGAACACAACAAAAAAAAGCCCGGGGAAGCCACTTCCCCTCAGTCTAGTGCACTCCAACTGCAATAAGTCAATAATTGTCAGCTGGATCTTTCCTACCAAGGGTGCACACTTCAAAAGTGCGTGAGGATCAACGTTCAAGCGGAGAAAGAAGAAGAACAAAAACACATCCACCTCCCGCACAGGTTGTTCCGGGAAGCTGTACTGTGTTGACATTCCCACCACCGGCACCACTAATTCACGGCTGGAATGTGAAGGACGTGTTGCGTGATCCTCGATTTTGAGGCATTTTTGCTTTCGGGGTTGTTGTTTGAAGGATGACAGAGTTTTTCGTATGTTATAGTTTATTTATGTTGCTTTTCGAAATATGCTATGTAAATGCTTCTGTTTGTGGGATCAATATTGTTTCCATAAATACAGAATACACTCAACCACAGTCGCACACTAAATGGGGAGAAGGGTTTGAAGCTTTGATTGTTTTCTATCAGATTTTAAATAAAACACAAAATTTCACCAAAACAAAAGAGAGGAAAAAACATGCTAAATAAGCATGCAACAGCTCCTATTTCTACCATGAACTAAAGTCAGGTTTGTTTTATTTTTTTCTTCGATCATACATCACGCTTCAAAATCAATCCCAATTCGCTAATGTCAACCACAAACACGGATGGCCCTACAACAGCATCCCTCAAACACCCCCTCACACCCACACACACACACACACGAGAGAGGACATCGAAAGCATAACAACACACAGTCTCGGGCAATGTTTCAAATTAAAATCGATTTGTTTCTGTTTTCATTTCGCTTCTCTTCTTTTTTTTTCTCTCTTCTTGTTAATGATTATCGCTTTTTATCATGCGAGCAAGTCCACGGCTTTGTGTGTATGTGCTAGTAGACACAGACACCCAGTGGACACCCAGATCGGTTTGCAGCAGCAGCAGCAGCACGGTGAAAGGTAGAGCCACAATGTGGGCAATTGTGGGCAACAACAGTGCCTTTGTAGTAGCTGTTTCATCTCCTCCTCCTCCATCTCCCCACGAATATCCGAGGAAAAACAATAAAATTGAAAATTATACACCTGTTTGCTGTGCGTATGGGCCACACGGCGCGCGTGTGTGTGGGAAAACGGTACCATTGCTGCTGTTGTTGTTGTGGCCGGGTGTGCTGCGGGTGCGGGGTGGATAAATATTTGGATTAAAAACTCGATACTCACCAACAATAATTACATTTTGCCCATTTTTTCGGGAGTGGAAGGTAGCCATAGGAGTGATACCAATCGAGATAAATACACACACACACATCGTTTGGGTGTTTGAGGTGAAAAATGACTCGGAACATAGTGTGAAACGAAGAAAAGGGAGAGCGAGAGAGAGCGCGCGCAAAAGTGTGCGAGAAAATTGACTGATTCCGTAAATGCAGAACACAAGGAAATGAAGGAAAAACACACTCTGTGATGGACCTGTCGAGCAGCGGATTCGAGCAGTGCGTTCGATCGAGTGCGGTCCATCTCTCCCTCCATTCACCTAGGTGCTGGAAGGTGCAACAGCCTACTACGGATGTGGGATGCAATTGAGGCAAGCTCTGTGGTGTGTGCACTGCTGTGTTTTTCTCACTCAACAATGGAGAGCGTTTTCCTTCTTTTTTCGCATATTACCCTGTCCCACACAAACACACACACCTGCACCCATGGGGGGTTTCCACCTGTTTTCGTGTAAATAAAATCTAATTAATTGCTTCCCTCGCTGGAGGATGCTTGAAGCATTGTGAAGCAGGAGAAATCCAGCGCAATGGAACGGCCACGGTGTGCTGTTGTTATTTATTGTCCAACGAAACTGTGCCTCACAACTGGACATTATTCATTGATTCCGTGTTCGGAGCTATGAATGCAAACGTGAAGGCGATGAAAAACTGATTTGTGGGTGTTTTCTAATTATTACACCGTAAATGTTCTCATTGCAACATCATTTGTGCCTTTGGGCTGTCACTCTAATCAATCGACGAGTGCTGTATGTAGCCCACGCATTCCAGTACACGCCCGAATCATTAGCCGACTTTTTAATACCCCTGGGAAAGTCCTGCGTCCGACAGCGAAAGCAGGACACGAAAAACCGCAAAGTCAAAGTGTTAATCCTGGGGTTCTATGCGGTTTTGCGGACTTTCTCTACCTAACCAAGAGCTCCCTCTCTCCCTCTCACACACACACCACGCTCTGTCCTTTTTGTCCCTCAGCAGCTCATTATCCTTAGCGCAACAGGATGCGCAGGAGCCACGTTCCGGATTAGCAGCAGCACCCGAGAGGAAGGATGAGCAGCGGGAAATGCCCAAAATGTCTTAATACTGTCCAGTTCTGTCCGGTTACCCACACAGCCGCATCGGAAACTCCCCTCTCTCCGTGCTGCGTCGTAACTGCACCGGTTCATCCTTAATCCCTCTGTTTCGCCAACAACTCTTCTGCCCATCGATTATCGGACAATTCATCCGTTCCCCTGGAGGTTTGGAGGGAGTTGTTCCCTGTGTGTCTCATTCGGTCACGTCTCACGCGGCTCAAGCGAAGGGCTGTGAGGGCAAAGGAAATGCAAACGAGTACGCTATGGGCACGTTTCACAATGAAATGTCAAATTTTAAATGATTGAATCATTTTGCATGAGTTTTTCGCTTAAAACTCAAGTCAGTCGCACTGGAACAGGACTTTCCTATTCTTGTTTAATGTTTGTATAACAGTGTTTCTACTAAATGAAAGTTGCTGAAAGCAAGATGCATTAACCCGCATTTTAAGAAGAACTTTCTGGAAAGCTGCACGTTGAAGCTTGAGAAGCTTTGAAATTTCAAGCCGATTTGAAAAATGTTAGCTGCATGCAACATTGTTTGAAACTTTGTTTGAAATATTTCAATGAAATGTGCTTTCCGTACGCAGCCAACCGCACGCAGCCAGCGGTTTGAAGCAAAATGCAGCGAAACCTGGGTAAGAGAGAAACAATGGAATAGGGGGAGAAATGACGCATTGAGTAATTTTTATTTTTCTCAAATCAATTTCTTGAATATCTGAATATCTGATCTGAATATTAGAACATTATAACCTTGACAACTAACGGCTCATTCATGGCGAAGGGACTTTTTTTAATTAGGCCTTAGTCTCTCTCTCTCTCTCTCTCTCTCTCTCTCTCTCTCTCTCTCTCTCTCTCTCTCTCTCTCTCTCTCTCTATCTTTCTTTCTCTCTCTCTTTCTCTCTCTCTTTCTATCTATCTCGCTCTCCCTTTCTCTCCCTCTTACTCTCTCTCTTTCTCTCTCACTCTCTCTTTTTCTCTCTTTCTTTCCCTTTCTTCATCTATCTCTCCGGATGAATTTCTTTCGCATAATTCCAATGAAACCAAATTGAACACATTTGTTTTATCATTTCTTAGCTTAATTGTATTTCTTGAAATATGTCAACACTCTCAAACTACACAGCAAGTAGCCATATTTTTTTATTACATCACGTCTTTCTCCCCTTCCCTTCAGTATGTCTTCCATATTTGTCTCGCTCTCTTTCTCGCCACAGCTCTCTCAACACATTCCTCTTCGCTCGTTTATTACCTTCTCACGTCCATTCGTTTCACCTTTCAAGATGGCTGCCGGTCTCACCTGGGTCCGCTGCGATGGCGATCGTCACCGCGGTGTTTCAGTACGGTGCGGCCAGATTCAAATGGTTGCTATGATGATGGTGATGCAGATGGTGTGGACTATGATGCGCATGATGCCCGGAATGATGGTGCGCCTGCAGGTGAGCTGCATGATGATGATGGTGATGGTGACCGCCACCGTTCAGTGTGTGCTGATGCAGCTGTCCTGTGCCGGGAGATGACGTTCCACCGTTGGACAGCATTGAGTGTCCATACACGTCCGCTTTACAGTCCAACGTGGCACCTTCACCTTCGCCCGTCACGCCACTTCCGACGATCACTACGCTCGGTTGCGTATCGGCGCTTCCACCGGCCGAGCTTGATCCGAGCCCCATTGAACCAAGCGTCGGAGAGCCTCCGGTAGTGGTGGTAGTGGTAGTGGCGATGTGACTGGACACGGCGCCGGGTGTTGACGATCCGGCTGATGTGGAGGAGGTCGAGATGGAGACAGGTGGTGGTACCATTTGCGAGATGGAAGGTATTTTTAAGCCTGAGGAGGAGAACGGAGGAAGGTTTTGGAGTTATTTTTGGTTCGATCGATATCTTGTTTTAAAAGATCTATTTTAAAGCAACTTCAACAAGTTGTTACACGATGACACGATTAGAAGAAAAGGGAATCACAAAATCTTGTTGCTGCTGCTGCTCAAGTTCCATTTCTCATTCAACACTCGATCGTGCCCTACGACGTTTCTTTCCTGCGTCACTTGTCCTCAATTGTTTTAGAACGGTTTGCCTTTTTATTTGTTCCTCGTCACTTTTTCATTCTTCTCATGCTTCCCTATTGCCCAAAACGTATCACGTATTCACACAGAATCCCCCCCTAAAAACACATACAGCATGTCGACATAAGAACTAATGCTGCACACACACGCACTCATTGTACAGTGCACACACATCCAACATGCGCACTGGGACAACGCAGCATTTTTTTTTTGTCTACCGAGCATCATAAATCAATAATCTTAATCGCTGCTAAAACGATACTTTCAACAGCTCCCTTAACACTCCATACGGCCACACGGCACCTAGCCTTGCGTCGACAAATCGCTTCCCCAACACGTGTCACGACCGGCGGCTTAGCTGTGAGCGAAGGAGAGCGGGCGTGCGTACGCACTTGTACGTGATGCTTTCCTTGCAGCAGCGACTCCGATCTTCAAGTGGCCAATTAATGCCGTGGAGGCCCAAAGGTCCTCCCATCCGGCTGTCCCCCCTGCCGGGTGATGAACGGGTGAAATACAACCAGAAATTATTGTTTCCTGGCATCGCTCCACGATCGGGCCTGCTGCTCTCGCAAGAGAGTTGAGGGCAGAGTAATTCTATCCCTTCAGTTTTCTTCAGCTTTAGCTCTGCTTAAAGGGAGCTGGTGGTAGCGAGGAGAGCAGCAATGTAAGATTTATTATCCGTAAGCGAAGATTGCAAGCCAAACGATAAGATCATTGGGTTTGGGTGGATGTAGAATGAATCTGGTGGCTTATAACGATTTTGCTGAACTTCTTGCTCTAGTCAAGTTGGGCCAAGTTATCGACACTCAAACAATAAGCGATCGGAAATATGACACCTTTCTTGGGGTTAATGGGAAGAGGGTAAGGATCGAAGATCGTAAGGCAAGTGTAAGTATCAGCCAAGCAGCTGGTGGGTGAAACTATTGTTGAAAGAGTTGAATGAACATACATTGTTCGATGATTATGTTCTTCAACAATGATCGAGCTCTACGCATTGAGGCACGAATTTAAAAAATCTTTTAATTAGTCATGATTAGGGGTAAGAATTAACACCAAGTTAATGCTTTTTAAGCTTTTTTTAAACCATACGCCCAACACAGCTGTTATGCATTGCATTTAATTTAGTGTAAATAGTTGCAGATAGCAATGTCAATGTAGCTAGCTCATGCTTTGCAGAATCACGGAAGCAAAGTAATCGTGAGCTACTACATGTATTATTTTCTTACTTTCAGGAGAAAATCACTGAAAACTTCACAAAACAACATACAAAACGAAATATTCAGATTTTTATGTTTACTATCACTCGATCACTAAATGGATCTTTAACTGTAAGTTACTCATCTTTAATATTTTCATGAACCTCGATAAACTATCCCTTTGCTTAACGTCTCGTATCCATCCGAGGTGAAAAGTAACTGTCTGAAAATTCATGAGATCCTCTCTTGGTCGTGATCGAGATCTAACATTCTAGGCTAACATTCTTTGTATCTGATGTTTGCAGTGCCTTGGAAGTCTTACTAACGATTTAAATCATCTTCAGGACCTAACTTTAAGTGATCTTCAGTGATCGCACATGTCTTTCGCCAACACTTATTACCATCATACTCACTAGTATCAATCCCGTACGGTGACGCTGCCGCATTGCCGAACGTATAGTTGCCATAGTCCAGCACTCCTCCGCCCGCTGTTTGCTGCCCGGGAGATCCCGGTGCCTGTAGCGGTTCGTGCAGGGACGTGTGCGTGATCTTCGAGTACGGGCTCAATGTGTCCACCCCCGCATAGGGCCAGCTAGAAGCACCGGTAGACGAGGGATGTCCATCCGAATATCCACCGGATTGATGTCCCGGACCACCACCGCCACCACCAGTAGCCGTCGGTCCACCCTGTCCCAACACAGCCGACGGTGCTGGAAGGCTGGCGTAGTCCGCATATCCACCGTACGGTTGCGATAGATACCCTCCAGACAGCTCCGTTATCTCGTATCCAGTGTTACCAGCCGGATAAAACGCACTGCCACCACCGTATCCTTTCATCTGCTGCTTTCGCCGGAAGCCCCGAGGCCGACGCCTCAGACTGCCCTCATCCTCGAACATGTACTCCGCCGATGCATCGATCGTCCAGTAGTGGCCCTTGCCCGGCTTGCCGCACTCTTTCGGCAGCTTTTTAAAGCACTCGTTCAGGCTGAGATTGTGCCGGACCGAGTTCTTCCAGCCGTTGTACTCTCCGTTGAAGAATTCATACCTGCAAAGTAGAAGAAAGAGAGTGCGTTTTTGTAGACGAATTGTATTAAGGAGAATGCGTTAGACCCCAATAAAGTGCGAAATAAATTTTACTGCAAATGTTCCCACCAATAAAATGAAACAGACCACCCGGTCGCATTTTGAATTGTACCACATGCAAAAAACCCAAATGTGTGTCTCAAAGGCCATTGGCGCCAATGACTGGAGTGGAACCCAAAAATAGCTGTCAATGTTCTGCCTGCCCACCCCAAGCTCTCAGATGATGTCATATAGATAGCTGCGGGAATGGATTTTCTCTCTCCTCCTACTTTCTCCTTCTCCTCTTGCTGCCCATTCAGTACTCACTTCGATTGCAGATACTTGTAGATCTCACTCAGCGTACGGCGCCGATGCGGCGAGTCCTTGATCGCCATCACGATCATGTTGATGTAGCTGAGCTGGGGCTTTTCCTGCCGTCGGCCACCGTTCGGTTTCTTCGGTCCTTCGCCACTGCCAGCTCCACTTCCCGTCGTGCTGCTGAGCTGCTGCTCTCCTCCGCCGCTGTTAGCGGTCGGTGTCGTCTTCCGAGCCGCCGCCACAGCACCGGTAGTGGAGCTCGCCCCAGACACGGGCGGTGTCGGTGAAGTCGAGCACGGTGAGCCAAGCTGTGAGACGGGGGACGCGGACGTTGATTTAGGAAGATGTAGCGATGCTTCTATCAGATGTCCACCGCTTGTACTTGTCGCTTGCATTGAGTGTTGCTGCTGCTGCTGCTGCTGACCGACACCCATCCCGATGGAATCACTCAGTCCCGTTGCGTCTTGTAGCTGATGCGGATGGAGTTGGTAGTGCGGGGCGTGCTGATGCTGTTGATCTTGTTGCTGCTGTTGCTGCTGCTGTTGCTGCACAGCGAACGGGTTAGTGACGATCGTGGACGAGCTCGGCGACACATTGCCCGCGCTAGCACTACTGCTCCCGTTGCTGCGTGATCGCTGCTGCCCGACCAGTGCACCAATCGCCAACTCCCCACCATAGCTCATCATTACCGACGGGGAGCCCATCGACTCACCGGACAGCTTGAGCGTGTTTATGGAGCTTTCCAGCAGGTAAGCAGCACCCGGCTGTCCGCGCAAACATTCTGCCCCCATCGGGGACGCATCGGCCGGCGACACTTCGGGATCGTTTATCTGCGAGATCAGGTACGGCGACCGGTGGTTGATGTAGTACGGTGGCAGCTTCTCGAACGCATGGTGCGCGTGATGGTGGTGATACATGGACGAGATCTTGCCACTGTCACCTTCCAGCTTTAGCTCAATATTGGTCGGATACGTGGCAATCCCAGCGCCAATGCCCGGCGGCGAAACGTTACGATCATCCATCTCATCCTTCACATCAATGCCGTGCTGTTGCTGCTGGTGATGATGATGCTGCAGGTGATGATGGTGATGATGATGATGATGATGAGGCTGAAAGTGTCCGTGAGCCTGTCCGTGATGGTGCGAAACAGACTGGGGATGAAAGGAAGGATGATGATGGTAAGGGTGCGCCATAATTGGGCCACAGTTCCTGCCATCATCCTGCTGCTGGTGCTGCTGTTGCTGCTGCTGTTGCTGTTGTAGAGCAGGATTTTCTATAATGTGCGCAGAGGCCATCACGATGTTGGACGAAAGCGGTCGATAATGGTAGCCACTGGAAGGGTTACTATCGCCACCACCTCCACCACTGCCGACAATAATGCCCTGATCCTCACTGGCATCCACCATAGAAGAAGCGGTCTCCATGTGCTCTTCCGTTTTGATCATGCTCGTAGCCGTTTTACCAACAATTACTTGTCACTTCAAGATACAATGGCACAATACACAGTTCACTTACACTGATTATATATTTTACACTATTTATACAAATTTCTTCACCTTTTCTACACACTTTTCATACACCATCTCTGACTCCTTCCAAGCGCCCAGCTCGCATCTCATAGTATGCGCAAGCTTTAAAACCAATAATTTTCACCACAACTTCTCTTACTGTTGCTAACACACATACATACACACACACAAAGCACAATATTGGCTGTTCGGAAAATGAACGATCGAACCGCACCAAACACTTGATCGCTACTGAGCACACTTGAAGCAGGGGCGCCGGACCGAACAAACCAGTATCCAGTAAAGGCAGACGAACGCGCACGACCGTACCAGACCCGGGCTCCGCACTTGACGAAGCGTAATGATCGACTAATTTGAGAAATCCTTCCGAAAAAACAAAATACCACACCGAAATGTAAACAACCCGGACGCCCGGGGCCCCGGACGCCGAACAGCCGACGAATCGAGAACGCTCGGCTAACCCCGCTTCTTGCCCGCTGTTGAGCACCCACAGCCCCTCTCATCGTGGACGCATGGACGCTTAAAAAAAGGAACGCAGATCCGCGAACGCAACCAGCACGACGGTTCGCCGCTTCTTCGATCTTCATTCTTGCCGTTCGAGCAAACGAATGATCCCGTCGTTGCCAACACCCTCTCCCACCCTCTCCAGAACGGGTTCGCCTGCGGGGGATGGCTAAGGCACAGCTAACGTGCCGCGGGTGCTTTGTTTCACGCATCGTTTTCAAACCCATAAATGAAACGCTACACTCTTTTATTGCACTGACGACTGTGCGATTGGAGTGTTGGACGTCATTTGGTTTTGAAAGAGTAGAAAAAGAAGATTTTTTTTTTTGTAAATAGCCCGAAAATATTAATATAAACTATAAAAGTTGAAATCATACAACCTTTTTGTTGTAAATTTCTACATCAAATTCATTAAACTTTTCAGCAAAATCACATAATTGATCTCCATGTCCGTGCAAGGGTTAAATCGATCAACCCTTTTCGATCGGCCGTTTCCAACGGCTGCACAGCTTGCTGCCTGCCATTTTTATTCGTCTCTAAACCCCACTGCCTTCTACCATGGTTGCTGCGTTGGCAATTTCTCTGTCCCGTGGCGTGAGAGCGGCGATGTGCCGCTGCTGCGTATGTGTGCGCGTTTGCCCGGCAAACACATCGATTCCCGTGTGTGCGATCATGATCGAGCTTAATTTATCTTCTTTATCCCTCCTTTACTGCAGGGTGCAAAGGAGGAGTGGGAATAATTCCCATACGTTTGCAGAACCAGCGACCGGGGGCCGTGTCGAGCTGTGATCGTGGAAAAGACAAATGGCTAGATTTAATGGATGGCATAGGCGGGCACAGTTGTGTGATCATTTTGTGGGGATTGAGCGAAAAAAAGCGTTGCTGTAAGGTGTACTGTGTGCTGGCAGTAAATCATTGACCGTATTGTGATAGTGAGACACCGCAACCACACACACACACACAGGGCCAACTTCGATCGCCACCATCGCAAGCTGGACCGTGTCCTCCCATCGCGATGGACGAGATGAAGATGCTCCTCACACGCGCTAGAGACAGTGGTGCTGCGTGTGTGAGGACTGCGCCGGTGCCGTAACGGTCGCCGAAAAAGGCGGAGCTACGGGTTCGAGCCGTCGCCCACGTTCTCCCCTTATTTTACAGCAGCGCGGTACTTCTTGCAGGTTCTTGCCGCGGCCGCCATCACAGCGTTTTCCCCCCTTTTTGGTGTTTGTTCTTCGGCGAAGCGGTTGTATTGGAACGAATAAGCGTGAAAGGTGCACTTGCTGTGCTGTACGAGCGGAATGCCAAGGCAAGCAAAAGGCAAATCAATCAACGTAGGCCGTGGCGGGCCATCGTAGAGGCGAACCAATCGAGAGCGCATTGGCGGATCATCATGGTGGAGTGTTCGATCTTTACTTTACCGTCTCCTAAGGGGGTCCTTAGGCACAGATCTTACCGTAATTTCAAATTCCATTCTATACATGGGGGGCACAAATTCAGTGCTTCATTTCAATGCGCTCAAAATTTGCTAACAATCGATCACAATGTATGCTTTGGAAGGCTAAGTTTCCATTTTTAATGTCACTTGAGGAAACGTATCAAGCCACAAGCCTTATAATTGCTGGTTCTGCGTGAACCAAAATTCAACTTAAATTTGAGGGTCTCAATTTCTTCCCCAAGAGGAATTCATAATGCGATCCCGATTGTTTATTATAAGCGATCGTGTGTGAGAGAGTCAGCTTAGTTGTATTTTAATGTCACGTAAGCGAAATTGATGCCTTGGAATTTGCCTGCCATCAATAAAGAGATGAAAAATGTAACCTCCAAATGCCCTCGAGGAATGATTCGATTATGTTAAAGTGTTCTTCTTGATCGATCGCTAAACGATTTGAATAGTATACAGAACCAACTTCAAAGAACTCGTCAAAATTTACTTTATGAACATTACTCAAATTGTTTTTTCAACAATTTTTGGTGTAAACTTGTTCAATCTTTTACAACCAAAAGCAAATTTCAATCATTTCCTGTATTACAGGATATAAGAGAACATAATTAGAACACAGCCAAACCTATCCACCTCGCAATCAACTATGAATGGGCCCCACCAATAGAGTAAACATTCAGTCGACTCACAATAAAATCGCCAAAAAAAAGCCGCAATTATTATGCCCTCGATGGATCATTTCCGCCCCCACGGATCATAATAAAAATGTAAAAGTGCTTCAAAAGTGCCCGCCCAAGTGTGTGTGTGCGAGGTTTGTGTTTGCGTTTGCCGCTGGAAGTTTACTATTTCGTTTCGTTTTCTTTCGACTTTTCGGGTAAACAAATAGTACCAGGCACACGCACACACTTCCCATTCTGGCTCGGGCCAGTTCTTCCCACCATTGCTTACATTTTGCATAGTTTAATCACACTCTACTCCACTCTGTTGCTCTGCCTGCATCCCCTCCCCAGGTCAGTGTAAACCATCCCTGGGCCGGGTTGGACGCGGGTAGGAGAAGGTCAAGCGCTGTAATAAGGCGCCAACCTGGCTGGTCAGCCTAGAATATAATCAACTGGACGCGTCTTCCCTCGGGTCTTCCCCCTCACGTCCAAGCTACAATCATCCCCATTCACTAAAATATGTTGTATATCGCGGCATTCGCTGTAAATGTTTATGATAGCAAAGGCAAACCCACCCGCCCGGAAACTCCAGCAGCAGCAGTAGCAGCAGCAGCAGGAAGAAGAGCCCTGCTGCCCCAACTGCCGTGTGATGGGGGGGAAGGGTTGGTTTGCAAGTTGCAAGTCTGCAGACCATCTGAACCCATGACCTGCCCTCCCCCGAGCGGACAGTGTTTGATAAACAGTGTTTTATAATTTATAACAAAATACAAACTGTTTATATAAAATCATCCCTTCTACGAGAACCACGCCCAAACCTCACCCTCACCATCAACAGTGTACCAACAAGGGGAGGGTGTGTTTATATGCAGTTTTTTGTTTTGCTTGTGTTGTTGCTGCTATTGCTGTTGGCTCCTAGACTGACCGGCACACGATCGAGCAAGCAAACTAGGAAGTGGAAGTGTCTTAAGTATCCCTAACCTTAACTTTGCACGAGGATCAATTGGAGGATTTGTTTGGGCGTCTCCAGGGTTTTGTTGTTTGTTTGCAACACCCTCTTCGTAGATGCTTCATAGACTACTCGGACCACTCTGACCCCTAACATTCGGGGATGAAGAGCAAAACAGAAAGAGAAAGAGCGATCAGAGTCCAATCATTCGCGTGTTGTTGTTTGTGAGTGAGTGAAAGCGGTGAACCTTTTTCCACTGCCACCCTTGTTCCAACTGTAAACAGAGGCGCCAAAATACAATACACGCTAAAATTTGTTTGTAAACACGTGGCACACTTGCAACCATGGTAAATTGTAAAATTTCAAAACATATCCAAACTTTCTCTTCCATTCCGTAGGGGCAGGTTCTGGTACCTAGTTTACACAGAACAGCGCTGTTTATCACACACAAACCCATCAAAGTTCCGGGTGAGGATCAATCCCGATAGACTGACTGGAGGGTGGGATCGGAAGAGTTTGTTTGGTGAATTATCCGGTGAATCACAATACCAACGAAAGTGAGCAAAGGATCGGACACGTGACCCCGGCCAACGGGAGATTGTTGTTTAAATTGCACCGTTTTAATGAACTTTAAATCAGACACTGACCTTTTCTGACATCAACAGCAATCGCCGGCAGTGTTTGGTTCGGTTTGCTTCGAAGCGGAAGTGTTGTCAACTTGTTTGAACTTT
Source organism: Anopheles gambiae (assembly GCF_943734735.2). Classification (NCBI taxonomy): domain Eukaryota; kingdom Metazoa; phylum Arthropoda; class Insecta; order Diptera; family Culicidae; genus Anopheles; species Anopheles gambiae. The sequence continues at coordinate 92,464,137 of NC_064601.1, forward strand.
TTGGGAAGATCGTTACATTGCATGTCAATAAATAAACGTTGTGTTATGTTGGTGTAGTAAACAGAACGTGAGCCGGTTGGTAGTATGAATGAAGTTTACTCTGTTGGTGTAAACTTTGAGCATGATTGGTGAATAAATTGGCTAGCAGAACAGGTGGGTTTTTGGTACAAGGAACGCTTTTTGTGAGACGTTTGCGAAACGGTAGAAGAAACATGGGAGGAATAAACGTGTAATTTTGCGATATTTAAACGTTTAACGTTATTTAGAACCGTTAAACACTCGACTTAACAAACAATGAAGCCTCTCTAAGATGATCCTCAAAGTAATCTTCAGTTTACAGCGACTACCATCTTAGCGAGACTTACTAAACGTGTTGCTGTGGAACATCATAGAAACCATATGCTGTATTTTGGTCATCTTTGACCTCAGATTGAAATATGTCTGGGATCATTTAATGATTCAGCTAGACGAGTACTTTTTTTCTAGACGACCTAACAGTCTATGCAGTTCGGGGAAGGTTTAGTACGGTCAGTGACTATCAACACTCGCAGTCGTATATATACAAATTACATTTCCTTTTTTGGTGTTTTGAGATGAAGAATCTGTTTTTTTACACAAATAGCTCCCAGGAAATTGTGCGAGGATTGTCTCCCAGGATCTATTTATGGCGAGTCTTTTGGGTCGTCTGGCAGCAGCGATCCATCTTACTGAGTTACACCGCTTTAGGTAACAATAAAAAGTAGAAAATGTCATCCCAAATAAGAGGCAAGGGCAATTGTAATTTATATATAATTTTATAATTTGTTCTTTTATTGCACACTCCTGATAGATATATTTGTTATTGTCTTCATTTGGGTTTTTAATTGCATTAAAGTATAGTAGAAAAGGTATTCAGAACATGTTTCTCCTAAGAATTGCATTACAACTCTCCCAATGATGTGCCACTACTATCCCCCGCACGAGATTTGAACATACAACCTTTGTGACGCAAGCTCTAGACGGTTTACATGACACTATAATGCCGCCTCGCTTTCTAATTAGCTATTAGCCTTCTTTAATAACGTAAACAGTGGTCCCTTTCACAGAATCGAATCGTCCAACACACCCGTTCACCCTGTTTATTGGAATTTAATGCACTAGCATTTAGAGATCAAACGATCCTCTGTACCTATTTCGTTGCTTCGACCCACCAGATCCCGATCGGAGCGTTCGGAAGCGTAAAGTCAAGCAACGCGAGGTCACGACAGCGACATGAAAGGCGTCAAAACTTCGATGATACCCAAATTCCGGTCCCAATTTCCGATCAGCATCAGCACCCAATGGCTTTCATCACCCTTGCCCTGTTCTGCCCCCAGCCCTTTCGTCTTTAGTAATGGTGGAAAGCCGCAGTTTGCGTTACACGCCGCACCTTAGTGTGCGCTCCCGCACTCGTTTAGTGGAGTGTGCGAGAAAAATTGGACACTGGCAGCCAAATGGAAAATAAATCATCATCCACCGAGCGAGAGCGTGCTTTGATCTTTCCCCCCTCTTCCTTCTCTCCCTCGGGTTGTGTGGCCCCGTTTGAAATGGAGGAGAAAGGGAGAGAAAAACCACAGGACCGAACCATGGAACCCCATCTCGCAACGAGCACCACGCAGTTAAAGATCACGCAGCCATTTGCTTGCAGCTTGCTTGCTGTCCCTGCACCCCTGTTTCAGAAATCCATTAACCCTCGGGTCCTCGGGCGATCCTCTCTTCGCTCCAACGTGTATACCTTTTCGTATTGCGGCCCGCCCTGTTTGCCCGGTTCCGATTATTAGCACCTCATGATGACCGAAGGTGCGGGAAGTCAAAAACCAGAGCATCCCCCACCCGGGGGCGGCATTTTCCCGAACCGGCCATTAAACTTCGAACACCATATGCTTTCCACCGTGTGCCTCGGTCTCTGTGTGTTTCTCTGTCTGTCTCTCTCGCTGTCTGTGTGTATGTCCGTGGTGAAGGTAATTAGAACATCATCGGAAGTGTTGCGCGCACGGATGTGTTGAATGATTATCGATCCCGGAGCCAAATCGATCGTTACAACCCCTCGGCTTGTATTGCGGCTGACGTGTGCGCACGGCCTTTTTTACACCCCCGCAGTGCATGTGTGTGTGTCGGACGACTCAAACCCTGAGCAGCGGTTCTATTTTTGTGCCTCCGTAATGCCACGGTCCCGGATCCAACCCGTGCCGAGGATCGTCGATCGTCTTTTAAAGATGGGCACACACATTTAATTCCACTAAAATCATCCCAATCTCTCCCAAAGGCGATCGTCGCAGTCTACGTCATCGATCACGAGCCGCACGGATCGCTTTCCACCCACAAGAATTGCATTCGAGAGTCGGAACCAACCACGTCAATCCATTCCTGCCCCGGAATGGCATCCATCACCGTCGCAATGCTGCAATTTCAACTGCAGCTTAAAACCCTCTTCATTCGGTTGGAAGGAATGCACTAACACCGTGCGTCGTCAGGCCCCGGCGGGAAAAAAACCCTGGCGCGATTTATAAATTAATTAGTGTAAAAAACATTAAAATGTCATAATTCCGGCCCGCCCGAGCCGAGCGATTGTTTACATCAGTGTACTAATTATACGCTTTGTTTACAGCGCGCGGGCCGGGCAAAACCGTCCCGAACGTAAACACGGAACCGAGCCATGGCTAGACCATGTCAGCTAGTGTGGATGCTGAATTTCCCGGGAAAATGCCACCATAAAAAATACATATATATGAAAACCTTATGGAAGGGAACAGGTTCACGCACATCGTTTGAGGGCCAACTTTTCATCGGAAGCCGAACAAGAAAGAGTTTTAACGGATTTTACCGAAACATATCCGTCATCCAACGATCGACAGAACGATAGAGGTTTTGCTTACCAAAACGTGTGTGTGTGTCTATTACTATTCTATGTTCCTACTTCATGCACTTCTTTAAAACGCTTTCAGTGATGGAAAATTCATACCTTTTCCTACAAAACACCAGGTACAAAACAGCTCCTTAGAAATAGGCTAAAAATAGTCACCGTTTGATCGGTTTAGTTACCCCCAGCAACTTGCGCTCGTTGGCCAGGTTGGCCTCATTCACACCTTCGAGTGCAATTCCATTGGACCAAGACGATCGAGCTGTACTTCTCGCTACGAATGAACGAATATTTGCCACGCGTTAAAAATATCGCTCAACGCTGTCCGGTACACACTTGTGTTTTTTTGTGTGGCAATTGTTGGGGCTCTAACTTCACCACCGCTCGAGGATCTCTTTCCACAAATATCATTCATTTTCCATTGTCCGTTTTACACTTTCCCAGGTTCCCTTGGAACCGTCCCTCCAAAAGCAAGCAGATTTGCCTGTTCTTCGGCCATCGCGATATCTGCTTTATATCACACAGCCAGCCGATCGATTATCGGTGGACGGGTGGTCTAGCCGCGAATTCACCAGCCCCCGACTGGCACAAAAACACACACGCACACACACCCGGGACGACGTGCAATAGCACAATCGATAGAGTCTTAATCGCTCCGGTCTTTGCTCTATTTCTGCGACCTCCAGGTTCAGACACTTCCCACCCGCCGGGATGTGGGTAGATTTATGCTGACGTGTCTGTAACGAATCGAGCTGCACAGGACGCCAAGTACGTACGTACGTTTCCTGCCGAGCCGACATTGAATTGCGCTATAGGTTGGTAAACGCTCTCCACCGAGACAACGATTATTAGTACTGGTGGCGACCAGCTTCTTTCGATCCAATATTGCTAATTTTGAAACAATCGTCAGCGTGCGGGATCACTTGCACCGACCACCCGCATTCCGCTGGATGTGAGTGCTGAGTTTAGTTTTTCTCCTGACGCGGACAACATTTCAAACTCGCCCTCACCCGCCGTGAAAGACGATCTCGTTTTGGCGGCTGTCAAACGATGATCTCTCCGAGCGCCTCAGTCGGTCGGTCAAAGATGAAAGGATCGTCGCATGAAAGCCGTCAATATTCTCACATGTTGCGTGTGCGCGTCTCATGCGGCAAATGGATTGAAATGGATGGATGGATGGATGGATCTTGGACGGCACAGACACCGGCACCGGCACGCACGTATATTGCGCGATCCGTCGGTCTGGAAGGACTTCCAAAAAAGAAGGGGCAATCGGCTTAGCTCTGGCATGGTGGTGCCATTACTATTTTTTCCCTTCGGGATGGTTGGGAAAGGAGAACGTAACATTTGAATGTCAGATTTTCCTCACCGTCCATCCTAAACCGTTTCGAACTATTTCAATCCTATAAGTTTGAGGAAAGACGAGATGCTGCGAGCGAGTTAAGAGGTAAGGCGAAGGGTAAATGAGCCGGATTATTTATTTGTACAAAACTCACGCCGTTTTTCCTGAACAGGCGCCACGTGATCGAGTTTTTCGTTGTTGTTGTTGTTGTTGTTTCCGTGAAGCTTTCTTTCAGCTCTTGCGCACATTCTAACCACACATCGTGCGTGCTCAGACGATCGATCTGAATGAGTTTTCCTTCTCTAAATGTGTTCTGAAGATTTCAAGCCTTTGCGGGTAATGGATCAATCTTCATCAATCTTCTCCAGGCGCCATGTCTGCAGTATCGATTTAAAGAACGATGCTGCAATACGCTTTTAAGAAGAAGTGGGAGCAGAAAAAAAGCTTGACTTCGAAGCGCAAAAACCAACCTCAAACCTCCTTCTTGAACCTCCATCATCCCTCAGCGGGATGATGTTGTGACGGAAAGCGTTCTGCTCCCATTGACTAATTACCATTTATTATCTGCTTGACTTGACGACACGACTTCTGTCCAGTCGCAAGCTGACCACCCAACCAGTACCGCACCCGGACCGCACATTCAAGCGCACCGGCGACATCAAGTGGACCAAACACGGGCACGGTCTGTCCCCGTTCCCAACCATTCCCAAGTGCAGTGACAAGTGCACAAACCGATCTGTGGTGCCGAACAGATGGACCGAAAGCAAAGATCGATTACACATGGCGTACTACGGGACGGGAGGCGACACACTCAGGGACTTTCGAGGGCCTGCAAAACACCCGACACACCATGTGACAAATTGACGCCAACCTATTTGTGGTGTGGGCCTGATTTTGCCACCAACTGAGGCTTAGAGACGACGAACTGGTCCGAATTAGGTCGGTTGGCGCCCGGTCGATGGAAAGCCTTTTTTTTTGGGTTCTTCGGTAAGAAAAGTGTAATGTGTGCATTCGAAGATCACTTCATGGGGATGTTGAATGTTAATATTTGTATGATATTGAATTGGAGAAGTTGAAATGCTCAATGTTGAATTCTGGATGTTTAAACTGTCTTTGAACAAAGATCGTGGTTTGACAAGTTTGTTGTAGAAAATCTGATCACGATCTTAAACTTTTTTTGAGTAATTAACATTCAAGCTGTTTTTAACATATTTAACAACAGGCACCGACCATTCGATCGATAGAATCGGCCTTTCTGTGTGTAATCTGAACTGGTGTACCATCAACCCATCCTCCGGTACCTTTCTTCTTCGTTGCAGCGGAACATTTCAACAATGATTGGACCAGGAAGGACCCAGGACGGCCGGGAGGAAACCCGGGTTCGGGCAATAAAACATGATCAAGAAGCCGTGTGTTCCGCAGAGACACACCGAATGGCCTTCCGAAAAAGGCCACCGAGAAATGAACCTTAACAAAAAAAAAAGCTAAAATAAAACGCACGCACACAGAGTCCCCGCCATGCAGCCGTGAGTAACATGTGTTTTGCTTCATGTTTCCTCGCTCCTCCGAGCCGGACTTGGGCATCGTAATTTTTTGTTGTTTACATCTAACCCTGCCATACCAAAAGTACAACCGCGTGAAGTTTCGAAGGCCATCATCCGAGCCCGCCCGATCGATTGACGGATGTGAATGCATTTTTGTGGCCCGTGCACAGGTTTTGTTGGGTCTGTGAGCTACCGAAGTAGCTCAAGTGGAAGGAGGTAGTGTAGTGAAGCTTAGGATTTCCACACACACAAAAATACGAGGATGTACATACATTGTCAAGTGATTCTTCACGCTGATAAGGGAATGGCATGGAAGGCATCAATTCGTACCGGGAGCATAGTCCTCCCGGTTGAGGTTATGAGTTACGGGAGGATCACGTCCTCATGTGCAGCCATTTAGTGTAAATATTTACACTACAGCCTAACCGTGCACGTGGAGTCCCGAACCTTAGCCACTGGGTTCGGGCGCATCTCGATCGATTTCTGGATCGGTGTGCCGGAGGGTTTGCGTAGCGTTCGACGGTGCGCCTGTGGTTTCCGGGGTTACAGTAGGCGCTGGTGAGCACAGAATAGATGGGAAACCGCTTAAGGAAGGCTCCAGTCTGGAGAAGGTGAAGATTGATTTATAAAAAAACAGCTTCTGACGCTTGGCGTGGCGTGAGGATCGATGCACAAATTTCCATTTGCTGCCATTCCCATGACAGGCTGCATTCGATGCATCACGCGATATGCTTTCCCGAGCTCACGAAAAATGGCGACCAAGCCAACATAAGAACCATACACTCGCCACCAAAACATGATACAACTCCATAAGGTTGACCACTTTTGTTGTTTTTTCAACAAATCGAGAAGGATCAACATTTTGATTATTTGCTTTTTCCGCTCTCCCGTTTTTGCCTCGGACGCCATCGGCCCGCCGTGCGTCCCACGATCGCGTGCGTACGATCGATCGGAGTGTTTATTTTCACTGCACTGTGCGATACAATCATCTGTGGCCGTATCGAGCGATGCGTTGCAGTGCGTTGGTCAACAAAAATTCGTTGGCTAGACCTCCCTGTCCCACGTCCCGCCTCCATCCGAACACTGTAGCCGCGTTTTGTCGAAACAATAAATAATGCGCATTCGTTGCATCGTACGCAAATGCGGGCCTGCATTTTTTTATTGTTATTATTTTATGCAGCGTTTAATGCCCGCGTCGCATGATGCAGCTCAACATGGGATAATAAAAAATGCAACCAAACGAAAAAAGAAGGAGGTAAACTGCCCCTTAAAAGCTGGTAAGAGCGGGATGAAGATAGGTTTTGTGGATGGTCGAAAGCTGCTGCTTCACTGACATATGGTAGAAGGGTGACCAACCCGGAAAGTGTGCCCTTACGACCGTTAGATAAATGTTGAGCTAGTTCTATACAAAAAAATAAATAAACGAACCTCAAACATTATCCATTCATTGCTGATGTCTTCATTTTCCTAGAGGTCGACATTTTTCCAGGAAAATTGTTCTTTGACAATGGACATTGATACGCTCTTTTCTAAAAGAAACTACCCATGGTTGCATTTAATTTTATAAAATCTCACTCATATTATGCTTTTGTCATTCTTTTATATTCGCAAATGATTAATTACGTGTCGTTTACAGCGAGTTTATGTTCGCTCACGCATATAATGTGGAAAACGACCAATTCAAACACAATCGAATAGGCGCGCCACTAGCGGGCGCTAGCCGAACTCAGCATTCAAATTTATCCGGAACGTTTCAACAGTTTAGTCTCTTCTAAAAACTTATTCATAAGCATATTTTGAATGATAGCACACTGAACAACCTTTTTGATGATTTACAAAATATGTTTTCACATCATTCTACTTTTTTTACTAACGCATAAAATACTTAAACAATTTAAAAAAAAGCTGCCGTTAACGATCAAATCAAGCAGTCGCACATCATTTTCACCGGGGCACCAGTTGCAACTGACAGTTCGCGCTCGTGCCGAAGCTTTCCGAACTTTGACACAGTCCACGGACCGCTGCTGCAGCCGTATTTCCAATCCAACCGATGTGCGTGCAGCGTGTGTTTCATCGAGCCGCGTCCATTCGTCTGTCGCCAGCAAAACGGGAAATTGCCGTGCCGTGCCGGAAACTAAATTTCCGTGTCACTGAAACCCCCAAGAGCAGAAAAGAAGAAACGAAAAGCATTTTAAAAATCGGGGTTTACTGCTTTGCGAGGGCTACCAAAGCACAAAGCAGCCTCGTTAGGGTCCGAGAAATTGTGTTCCGTCCAGTGACGCGCTTCGGATTGTTGTGTGAGTGATTCAACGCTTCTCGCCCAAAACGCATCTTAATTCGCTGTACAACGTAGAAAAGTGTATTGGCTCGCCTTTTTTGGTGGCCCGGAAAGCAGTGGTGAAGCGGTGGCATTTTGGGTTGCCCAAAACGAAACTAACCGCCCGGGAAGCGCCCTTGTGCGTACGTGCGTGTGCGTGTGTGTGTGAGTGTGTGCGGAAGTGATACACTTTCGCGGAATTCAAGCCCATAGGAACGACGCCCAACCGTCCGATCCGCTGAGGGTGCCGCAGAGCGCCGCGTCGTTATCTGGCATTCCTCCAGGCAGAAGTTGGTGGCGGCGGCGGTGGCGGTGGTGCACGCGTACGGTGTGTGTGAGTGAGTGTGTGTGTTTGGTGTGTGCAACAAGTGGCCGGAAGGAGAAGGAGAGCGTCTATCAATTGCAGACGGTGTGGTGTGTGCATCGGTGTCTGCTATTAGTGTGGTTAATTTTCGCACCGATTTTCGTGCCAATAATTTTCTCGATACACACCCGGTAGTGGTGACCTGTGTAGAAGCCACGGTGTGCGGTCGAAAAGCAGGCTGCGAAAGAAAGTGCTTAATTGTCGGGTCTCTTGGTCTCAGCGTCATCGTCCGTCCGAAAACGTTGCGACCCCGTGTGATCAAGCGCGGTCGAAAGAAGGAGGAAAAGGAGCGGGCTCGAGCGGAAAGTAAAGAAAGAAAAAAAAGTGAAATCATCACATCTTGTGCGGGTGGATGCGAGAGAGCGTGTGTTTGAGACACCCAAAGAAGGGAAAACGGTGGGAGCCTCGGTGTGTAATGTGCAGCAGCAAGGGGCAGTAGTCGCGGCGTTGGATGAATTTTCGAGAGCAAATTCCGTCGTTTCGGCGCTGATCCAACAGCAGAGAAAAGCAACAAACAAAACAAAAAATATCAAACGCATGAAAAACGGAGCTCTCCCCACGCCCGCCCCACAAAGTGAAGTGAAAAACGCCAGTGAAGTGGTGGTGCAACATAGCAGAAGAAGTGGCAGCAGTAACGAAAAAGAAGCAGCAGTAGGAAAACACACCCCCCTCGGTTTCCGTGTGTAACCAAGGAAAAAAAAGCCGCCTATTGTGGAAAAAGCAAAGAGTGTGAGCAAGCGGGAGAGCGAGATAGTGCGAACGACAGCACTGTAGAGAAAGAGAGCGACAGAGAGGTAGCGAAAAAAAACCGTCATACCAACTGAGATCGTAGTGTGTGCGTGCCGTTGGTGTTGGTGTGGCGAGACGCGCGCGGCTTCTTCGTGTGTGTGTGTGCGTGCTTTTTGTTGTTTTTTCGATTTCTGTTGAAATCAAATCAAAATGGGTTGTGCAGTGAGTAGAGATAAGGAAGCCATCGAGCGGTCGAAAAACATTGACCGTGCCCTACGTGCCGACGGAGAGCGGGCGGCCAGCGAGGTGAAGCTGCTGCTGCTAGGTAAATGTCAACCCCAAGCAGGTCCTGCCCTGGTGGAATCCCTTCACTCCGGGCGAGGCTTTGCGGGGCATATCCGTTTTTCGTTTCTTTTTTTCATCCTCAAAATTCGACAAGCAATATTCACTCAATTTTAGAAAAGCTGTTTTTTAAGCCACCATCTACCAAAGCTCGTCATAGATTCCCAAACACTGTACAGGGGAAAAAGGGTTTCCAAAAGGATTCCAAACAACTCCACCAGCGACCGAATCGGCAACATATGAGCGCTTGAAGCAAGCAGAAAGAGAGAGGGAGAGAGAAGAAGACGGTTTGCCTTCTCCCGAACAATAAACGCACGCAGCGAGCGATACGCACACAGAGACAAACGAGAGCCACACGCAATCACACGCCCGTAAAACGCGCAACCCAAGAGAGATGCTCTGGAACTTTTCCCCCAACCATATTATGTTCTACGGCAAAAAAGCATCATCGGGACGCGTACGGCGCTTGATGTGTGCGTGTGTCTGTGTTTGTGTTTGTGTGTGCGTGTAACGGCCGGTGGCAACCCCTGTATGCCTGGGAGTCGATCGCGCACACACCACCAATACCATCAACCCTCTCCATCGCCATCCAAGTATGCATGATGCATGCTTTCGGTGACGGTGGGCTTTTGGGCTTTCCGTTGCTGTGCTATGGCCCCGCTTACGGGGAAGGGAAAATGTGCCACCTTCTTCTACACTGCTGCGTGCGGAAGCACACGCTTCTCTGTATGTGCGTGCGAAGAAGAAGTAGAAGAATCAAAAAGGGTGCTTTTTTATTGTGTACGCCACCACCATCGCCGGCTGTTGCTGCTGCTGCGGATGTGTGTCGAAAGCGCCCGATGGTCGGTCATCAGCGAGCTTCATCCCACGGATTGTGTCTTTGCTTCCATCTTTCCGTCGCGCGTCCCCGACCCACTGGTGCCAGCCAAGCAGAGGAAACTTTTGTCTGTCTCTATGCATACTACAGCCACTTCTCTTTGATGATGGTTAAAGTTGCACTCCGGCTTCGGCAAAACATCAGCATCCTCCTCCGGTGCGAGCGGTGCTGGTGATCTGATCCCCGGGGAGCCCGTCGAAGGTTAAAAGAGCGAGAATTTGTTAACGAACGCGCGCGCAAAACGAGAACACTACCCAACCTTCCCCCCGCGCGCATCTGCACACCAGTTTTGATGGATCCAATTTCCAACACACAAGAGCGCTCTCTCCCCCGCACACACTTGAATGGAGTGGAAGTTTTGCAATAATCGGTTATTTTTATACACTTTGGCCTCCTGTATCTCTCTCTTTGTCCTTTTGACGGAGTATGGCTGGAAATGTAAATACAATTCTCGAATGGTGTTCGCGCCGACATTGGTTTTGGCCATAGTATCGGCATTGTGGTACAAAAAAACTCCGTAATATGAGAATATAGGTGATTATATATTAATGATTTTTTACGAAATATTACAGAATAACAGGGATCTTTTTCGACGCTTAACAGTAAATGAAAAACTCACGATTCTTTTTTCGAGTATTGATCCTGGGTTGGGCCCGGCGTATTACACGCACAACGATAGCGCTGCCGACTGTACTACGATTGCATACCGTTGCTTTGGTGTTGAAACTCGATACGATTATAATTGGCACTTTACTAATTCGGACGCAAATTTGCATCAGACGCCAATCAAAAGAATCTACCGAGTTAAATGAACGCCTAAGGCGACCAACATATTGCCATAAAGAAAAAAATGGGTCTCTAACTCCATCGAATACAATGAAATTCCATGATTGTGCCCAGAAAAAATGTTTGAATTTAAAATTTAATTATAATTACTGACATAATCAAAAATAGAAACAAATCTTGGATTCATTGGTTAACTCAAACCATTACAGTTACTAGCATGTGGAGGGCTTAACCTTCATGAGCTTTAAACGAACCCACGGCACAATGGAATATTTTAAAATAATTATAAATATTAAACCGTGATCATGATTGCTCTGCTGAGCTGCGAGTTGCCACAGACCAACACCAGATAGCAATCATTACCCATTTGATCGTTCCCATTTCGCTCAATGGATCGAAAAACGATCAACTAAAAAAAAAGCTGCCCGCTCAACATAAATCGCCATAAAACACCCTTCAATCCCTTCACCGCCAGCCCAGACACACATTTACACAAACATTGCGTCCATCAGCAAAGATCTTTAGCGTGTGTGGTGGCGGTGATGCAGGAGGGCGTGCGCTTATACCTTTCCCATTTCCCTCCGAACGGAACGGGGCACACACAGCCAGACAGTGTTTACATTTGCCCGGTTTTTCCATGGACGGAAATAGCTGCCGTTAGTGTCTCGATCGTAAAAAATGGGGGAAAAAAGATGCGCTCGTTACAAATTCATTATTAAATGCAATGCACAGCGAGAACTTGTACACATATATATGCACTGTTCCGCTCGTGTGTATGTGCGTCTCTAGGGTCTTGTAACATCTTGATGCCAAATGCCATCTTTGCCTCCGTCACCGAGGTCACTGAGGCAAAAGCGATGATGCGCTGATGGTATCGATTGAGGGCGACTCCGAGTAACGTCTTCCCCCTGGTTCCCCTGTTCGGAGAAAAGTGCATTTGTTGCCGTGTTTGTTGCTATGCTCCGCTGGCACCCAACATCCGGTCAAACAATCGGTTCGATTATGCGCCCAGAAATGGCGAGAAGATCATCTCGGCCCGCGCTCGGCGAAGATGATCACCAGCAGCAGCAGCACACACAGTGGCGATGATGATGATCATCACACATTCACACTATGTGGCTGTGTGTATGTGTGTGCTGCGGCCGGTTTTGAAGAGGCTGTGGGTGGGGGATGATGAATGGTACCGATAAACCGGTGGCCACAAATTCCCGGCATCGCGTGTGAGTAATGAAGCGGCGGAAAGCGAAAAAAAGGAATATGGGATTCTTTCTTCTACTCTCGGTTCCTATTGTAGATAATGGGGTGCGCAGAAGGTAACATAACAAAAAATCCCCTAAGAGGAGCATATATTGGTATATTAAACATGGAAGACACAGCTCAACACAGGCGGGAGTGAAAACCCTGACAACAAACACACACAGGGATAACGAACCCGGCGGCGGGGGCGGCGCGGTATAAATCGACTGTAATTCGCGTGGGCTACAAATCACCCCAAATGAATAACGTCCATTCTTTGCCCTGCTGTGTGTGTGTGCACTCGTGTGGGTTTTTTTTTTGTAACCACCACCAGAAAAGGGAAACAAACATGAATGCTTCCTGCAAAGATGAAAGATGCAAGAAGTATTGTACACTGTTTTTTGAACTGCAGAGGCGGAACCAACATCATCAACACACGTACACACGTACCATGTGCTCTCAGTGGTGAAGCGTCTTTAATCTATACCGAGAAGCGCATATTGGCGGCCCTGCGAGGTCACAAAAACTAACGCCCAAACCGTCGAAAAAAGTCGCCCAAGAATCAAGAAGCAATCACGACGGGCAACCACCAGGGGTGAGAACCAATCGAGACGAGACGATCACACGACGATCGCAAGAGATTGATTGGTCATTAGCGAAGTTGATGCGAGACCGAGAGAGAGAGAGATAGAGAAAGTGGTGAACGGAACAGGGAAACCGATTGGCCTTTAATTGTCTATGGCAAGCCGGACTGGGGTGAAAAAAAAACCTCTCCCTCGAGAGATACAGCAAACTCAAAAGAGAAGAGCATGGTGTGGTGTGGTTCCGGTATGGAAAGATCAACATTAATCGTAACCCCTCCTGCGCTTCTTCGCCCTCCTCGCCCTTGCACACCCTCAACCATTTCATTTTATTTGGTTTCGCAAATTTCGCACTCGAAAAGCGCATCTTTTCTAATCACCATTGGTGGGTGGAATGGAATGGAGCGACCAGCAGCAAAAAAAAGGAACCTGCCAATCCGCTGTTGTGTGGAAAAGATGGGTCTATTTTCGTACCGACGTCGTCCATCCGTCAGCTCGGATAATTCGGAAAGATCGGTGGCCAAAAGAGTTTGCTGGGGAAGGAGGAGAAGGTACGCCCGCGTTCGGTTAGTTGATGGTCTGTTGATCGAATTGCATTTCAATGAAGTTTTTTTTTGTATTTTTGCTACAATTAATTTTGCACATTGCGAAAGAAAGGTAGCCGTCGTCGTCGTTTCGTTCATTGGTTCAGTCTTTGGTGAAAGTGCTGAGAGCTCGTGGGTGCAGTTAGCATTAATTTTTTGTTTTAACGATCAATTTGTTTTATTTTCATTTGTTGCGGAATAAATATGCCCAGGTCAGAGAGAAGAGAGATGAGTGATTTGGAAGTAAGTTATTAGATATTTATTAAGCCCGTTGGCGGCTGCTTTGATTTTGATTTCGTGCATTAACAACAACAACTTCGAATTAGAATCGATCGCACGTCCTTCGTTGCAGTAGATAAATCACTTGACACAACACCATCTGATGATCTTGTCATTGCAGAGTTATTTCGCCAATATAACTGTAGATACCGAGAGCTTTGGTTCATCATTCAACAACCAAAGTAATGCTCTAAGATGAAAATCCTTCTATAAACTAATACTAAAAATTACATTGATGAAAACTAAAACACCAAAAATATTAATACAAAAGACTACGGAAAAGCGGAAAAATGGTTCTAAAATTATATTCTATACCAATGCCATTGCTTTCGTTAAAAAGAACGGAAGCATTTTCCAAAACACAAGTGAGTGTTGTCGTTTTAAGACCAAAAATGGTCCTTAACAAACACTTCAATCCTTCGCTGGGGTTATTCCCACTAATTATGTGACAATACACTGCATAAGAGCTGCTCTAGTCCCCGACTGTTCCTTCGCCCTTTCCGTGTGCTTGTAAGCCAAAGCGTTGTACGTGTTTGTTTGCTTTACGCAGCTAATTACCGCCGATGAGTCGTCTTCGAGTGTGGCGCCTCTAGAACACAAGTGTACGGACACTACTACTCCTACAACTACTGGTACTACGCTCACGTTTACACTGAGCGGCGCCCTCGCTTCCTGTTGCGATGAGTCAGCTTCCAAAGATGTAACCCGCCCGCGCGGGCCAGTAGATCGGGTCCCCGGCCTCTTTACAACACAGAAGCAAATAGAAGCAGTGTAAAAAGTGCAACCACACACACACAAACACACTCTCTCTGTAAAGTCCCCGGGGTCATCGTGAAACGAGCAGCAGCAGCAGCAGCCTGCTGCCTACTGTCCGTGTTGTGTTTGCTTAACCAATTGTTAGGCAAATAAAGAGGAAAAATTCATTCATACACACACTCACCCTCTGGGTCGTCGGGGATGCTCGCTCGTTCATTCAACAAAACGACGGCTTCTTTTAGCAATGTTGATGAGTCGGAGTTTGTTGAAGTGAGCGGAAGAGCAGGGGATGATGGTGGGGGGTGCCTGTTTGTGACACCCTTGTCGTAATTTGTGGGCTCAATTAGCAGCAGCCGCATGACTAATTCAGCAAGCAAAGCCGCGTGTGTCTGTCCAAGAAGACGGGGGAGGGAGTGTGTGTTTGATATGTGTGGAATTTCGCTGGCGAAAAAAAAAAGACAAACGCGGACGTGGTATATGAACATGATTTCTTATCTGGCAGGCAAATTAAGGAGCGTGCTGGAATGTCAATCGTCGTGTGGTGGTGGTTGTGGTGCGGTCATTTGTGGATGAGGAGATGGTTGTTCTGGTGAAACATCACTCTCTTGTGCATTATTGTTAAGCTCAACGACCTCTCCTCACTGAGATTTGGATAGGCAAGAGGAAGGCCATCAAAGGACGACCAGAGAAACCCTGTCCTTTTGATTAACCAGTGAAACGTTTAACGGAAAACGATCACATTGAACGATCAAACTGCAAACCTTGAAAGCTCAAGGTTTTGTAAATATATCCCCCCCTCATACAGCACAATAATGAACCTGCTGGTCGCCGATAGCAAATCGTGCATAAACAATCGTGTTATTGCAGTAAAAAAACAGAAAAACAAATGACAAACATTGTTTTTACCCCTAGGAAGGGAAGGAACAGCGTGTAAAGCATTTAATTTTTCCAACTGTGCTTCGGGGGTTAGAAGTACTATGGATAGGGAGACGGAGCTAGTTAGTGGCAAGGGAGGGTGTGAGAAGGCACTTTGTCACATCGCATTCAATGACATCACCGCCACTGTCGCGTCAGCAGCGCATTGGGAATGCGGCGAACGGGGTCCGATAATCGTATCAATTCATGACTTCATGACCAACACACACACTGCCAGGGCCAGGGGCGGCCTCTGGCTGTGTCGGTTCTTCCTTTCGAGCTTCGGGCGTACTATGTGGAGAGTGCATTCTTTGAGTGGTCTGAAGCACTCTGAATGAGCTAAGATTGTGTGTCATAGAGAAGAGAATGACTTGGAGCAGCAAAATCCATTCTAACAATTGGGTTTAAAACAAATTATTGAGCATTGCTTTCGAACATTATATTTCATAATAAATCGCTTGGATTCGTTTTCCAAAATGAATGAGGCACAAACAGCGCAAAACTGTTCTGCTTGTGTTGCCTTTTTGGAGTGTATAAAAAGCCAACGAAATCCACGAGCAAGAAGAACGTTATCGGCACAAGAGGGCAGCGCGATTGTTGAGTTGTTGTTACTGCTGCTGCTGCTGCTCAAATGAGTGTTGGAAGTACATTTTATTACCTAGACAAACCAAATGAACTTCCTTTGGCGATTGCCGCCGTCGTCGCCGTCTTTGTGATTCATTCTCAAAAAAAAGGGGAAGGATGGTGAAGTGCAAAGGGACTTGGTGGGAATCTACCCAGCAGAATTACCTTTTTATGGCCACCTTAACCAATGTGTTGCGCGTACAATTGCAAAAAGCTTTTGCTATTCGTTTCTGATCGTTAATGTTATGCTTATGTTTGTTAGACAGTTTTGTTCGATTGCAGTCATTTGAAGCCTATTTTCATTCAATTTACCTTACTAAGCTGTAATTTATTTTGCTGCCACAGACGTATTGCACGTGGTAGATGCGCAAAGTGCGTGACCAATGGAAATTGTGCGAGCCACAAAAACCCAACCTAATGTTGATGCCCCCCTGCTGTGCTGTGTTGCTCGTCAATTCAGTGGAGAGTTGGGAATGGTCGGCCGGCCCATCAATATTACTTAATGCTCCCATTTCCCCGTTCAGTCCGTTTTTCCTTCACCGGCTCCGCAATAGAGATAGAAGGGAGAAAAAAATCGTCCAAAAACACACACACATTTTGCAAATGAAAGGCCAGCGACAGTACACACACGTGTGAGTTGAGTTGAAGTGATGTGCTCTCTGAAGCGCACCCACGACTTCGATCCGACTTCAACTATTGTTAGTCCGATTCCGACACCGGCAAAATGGAACCACTAGATCTGTCCGGAACCTTCCGGAGTCCTTCGGAGTCGTCCGGAGTCGTTCGGAGTCGTCTGAAGTCGTCCGGAGTCGTCCGGAGTCGTTCGGAGTCGTCTGGAGTCGTTCGGAGTCGGAGTCGTCCGGAGTCGTTCAGAGTCGTCCGGAGTCGTTCGGAGTCGTTCGGAGTTGTCCGAAGTCGTCGGAGTCGTCCGAAGTCATCCGGAGTCGTTCGGAGTCGTCCGAAGTCGTCCGGAGTTGTTCGGAGTCGTCCGGAGTCATCCGGAGTCGTCCAGAGTCGACCGGAATCGGAGTTGGTCAGAGTCAACCGTAGCATTTGTGCTTGTGATCAGACTTTTCCTTTAGTTGTGTCTTTCGCTTTACGCGTGCACTTCTTATACAGGCCTTTGTTTCGAAGGTTGACCTCGGCCGACTCCAGACGACTCCAGACGACTCCGAACGACTTCGAACGACTCGGAACGACTTCGAACGATTCCGGACGACTCCGAACGACTCCGGACGACTCCGAACGACTTCGAACGATTCCGGACGACTCCGAACGACTCCGGACGACTCCGGACGACTCCGAACGACTCCGACTCTGAACGACTCCGAACGACTCCGGACGACTCCGAACGACTCCGACTCCGAACGACTCCGATTCCGAACAACTCCGACTCCGAACGACTCCGACTCCGAAGATTCCGAACGACTCCGGACGACTCCGAACGACTCCGGACGACTCCGAACGACTCCGAACGACTCCGGACGACTCCGGATGACTTCAAAAGATTCCGAACGACTCCAGGCGACTCCGAACGACTCCGGACGACTCCGGACGACTCCGGGCGATTCCGAACGACTCCGGATGATGCAGGGCGGACCTACCTTCCGGAGTCGGTTCCGAATTTATCAGAGTCGGTTCGGAGTCGACTCCGGATTTATGCCAACTTTACCCATCACTATTGAGTTGGTGTTGGTCATTTCATTAAGTGCATGTTTGTTTTGTTTTTTGCACTAAAACGATCGTGTTGAAAAATAGCACAACAAGAGTGTTACAGCACGATTTCGATGCGGTCGGATCATTGATGACGGATTGGTGCAATTAAATGTATAAAAAGACCCCCCCGCCCCAGGAAATGAAGGGAAAACGAAGGAGAGAGGTTGCACTGGCGTCGAGAAATCCATCCAAAGTGTGCACCATAAAACACTCTATTTAACTGTTTCCAATACAATCCGTGCCATTCGATGTGCTTCATATAGCTCTCCGTCAGGGAAAAAAGCGTTGGCCAACTCGAGGGGCACCGAGACACACAGGGATGAACGTATTATCGCATAAATAAATCATGAACTGCGCACACATACACATTGGGGCGATCATTTTGCATCCGTTGCTTTGCTGTAGAGAGAAAGAGCAAGAGCGAGAGAGACAGAAAAAAGCAACGTAAAAACACACAAGGAAGGTTGTAACTGTCATCCGCCGAGGTACGTCCGGTCCGCCGCCCCGCTCCGCGCGGGTTGATCTAGTTTTCTTCTCCCCGCCTTCCCGATCATTAGACAGCGCAATCACGCATCGCCTTGTCAACGCCTTGTCAATCTTGCAGGCAATCTTTATCGAGTTTTGTTTCGTGTTCGATATGAACTCAAGCAGGAAAGAGGAGAGGGGTAAAACGGAACAGAAAGTCGTGGATATAATAGTGGATTAATGAAACAAATCCAATAGAAGAGAAGTAAGGGGTGTTTTGGAGGGGCGATGAGAGCAGGTTAACCAACATATCCCAAACCAACCACCCGCAACATGTGTGTATGTGCCCGGTAATGTGTGCAAGACATTGGGGGAGGGGAACAAGCACACACACACACACACAACATGTCCTATCCGTCGCTCTGCAGTGGCGCACGTGTAAACAAACGCCCCAAAAATGTCTTCCATTGGAAACAGCAAACAATTTTTTTATGGTTAGCAAAAAACGAAGCAACAAAACGCCAAATCTCTTTCCTCTTTCTGCGCCTGAACACTGATTGTGTGTGTGTTGTGTGGGGTTTGATAAGGAAGGAAATCGGTTAGCGCAACAAAATTATATCGGTGGGGGAAAATATACAACGGTGTGTTGTAAGCGCAAGATAGTGGCACACGACGACGATGATGACGATGATGATGGTGATGGCGTGTGATCATGATTGGCGATATAATTTAGCAACTGTGTATCGCTGTCTTGTAGGACACACACGAGAGTGGTCGAACATCATACACACACAAGGCGACCGAACGAACGTGCGACAGCAGCATTTGATGTTCGATTATCGCTCCTGGACACGATAAATGGTCGTTTAATTTGTTAACGTTGTTTTAGTGGACGTGTAGCTTTATTGAATGCCTGTTTCACCACGAAACCGTTGTTAGAAAAGTGAAATATGGGCTGGTTTATTTCACTAGTTATTCAACACGGCCATTACAGCGGTTTTCCAGGGGTTGTTCTCATAGTTGTGAGACACTTCCTTGACTCTTTCCACTGGGAAGTGAGCTTCATATGACGAAAATTAGAATCTATGACACCCTTGATGGACGGGCCCCTTGGAAATTCCTATTGGATTTGTCCAACAAGTGTGCTATAGAGTCCAATTGTACAAACTCCAACTAAAATGTACTAAAATGTTTAAGAACATACTTCTTGTTAGTGTCTAAACAAGCAAGCAAAAGCAATTACAGATGTAAATGTCACCTTGTGTGAAGGAGTTATTTGAGATAGCTTGATTAGTAATGTGAAATTCTGGGGTTTTTAGTTATACTTCTAAAAATAGGATTATTTTCAATCAATTTTTAGACCTTTTATATATTTCTTTATTTATGCCTATTCTTATGTGCTCATTTTTCAACTGTCATTGGCATTAAATCATAGATGAAGGATTAAAATTGCTATAAAAAAGGTTAATATTTTTGGAAATTATGTGTGTATCCTTTGTCCAATTCCTTAGATGTAGAAAATTTAAGATTTTAGCCGTTTTTTATGGAAATATAATTAAAAAATTCAAAAACACCAAATTCACACTACCTCTATATGCATCTTAAATGTGCATTTAGTGTTCGAATGAACGTGATCGTGACATTTTTAGTTTTACTTTTTTTTTAATTTAATACTTGTTTTAGCGAATTGTGACATTTTATATGTCAACAGATTTATCAAACACAATATTGTACCTTCACTTTCACACTCGAACACTAATTGGATGTTGTAGAGTAGGGGTAGATGAGTTAAAATGCGTGGCAGTGAACGCAACATTTGGATTTAACTCATTAAGAAAGAGTTTTCGTCACTCCTATGACTCTTCCACGAGTAGATTTTTGTGCAGAGTTATAAACTGTTTGATCCCCAAAAGTGTCTCTCTAGTCGGATGCAACTTACTGAAAACAGTGTTAAATCATATCATTCTACAATCGAACCCAGCGCCCAAAATAAAGGCAATAAATTAATCAGCTACTGGCGTTTTGGGGACGGTCGCTCGCTCGCGCTATCACATTTGGAAGCCTCAGCCACTTCCCATTGCAGTAAAGTCCGATTAAAGATAATAATAGCATTCACCCTGCTCCCCTCTAGAGTAGCCACAGCCAGTCACAATAGGACATTTTGCGCGAATTAATGCAATTCCCAAACGGAAGAAGAAGTTGTATGCAAATTTGGGAAGGAAAAAATCGTCGCTAGAGATGGACTTTTTTGTTTCTGTCTACCACCATCTAATGGGCTGAAAAGGGCAGACTTTTTAATTCCCCTCACGTGCCCAATTATCCGCCAACACTGCTGCGTCTGTTCGCGCTTGACTATGTTGAACATTAAAAGCAGTCAAAAAGCGTCAAGAGTACTGTGTGTCGCTGCCCCTGCTTTCGGTCGATCGAGCGCGAGAGGAAGTAGTGCACACACAAAAAATGGCCAACACTTAACGAGAACTTTCAGTGACGAAGTTTTTGCGACCAGAGTACGAGAGAGCAGTGAAGGCAATAAATCTTTTACTCTGTGCTAAGAAATCCTTATTTCACCACACACACATGAGATTATCAACTTTCTTATCAAAAGTGTGTGCCCGATCGGATCGGAGCTGTTTGTTTGGACGGGCGTGGTTTTGAATATATAAACTTCCTATTGTAGCGATACATTAACCACATTAATTACTGTGCTGCATTGAAGTCTAATCGTGTCCTATATGTCGCAGTTTTGTCTTAATTAATCAAAAAAAAGGAAATGCTGTTCTTATTTGTTACTTTCTTTGAGTTGGCCATTTCGGGAAGTGGCAGCTCATTGGGGAGTAGAAAAAAAGTATATTCTACTGAAGGTCTTTTGTCCGAACTTCACTTTCTTCTATTCGTCTTGTATACGAAAGTCTCAAAAAAGCTTATCAGGTTGTGTCAATCAAACCCCTGGCTGGCTTCATATTCGTTTTGTATGATTGTGAACAGCGCAAAATGTGCGTTGCATCATGTCGGGAGACTAACAGACAGACAGCAATACTTCTAGTTCCCCCCCCCCCCCCCCCCCCCCCCCTGTGTTCCCGTCCTTGGACATCACTTGGACCATGGCGAGCAGTCAATTGTTACTTGGCTCTATCGTGCACCAAAGATCACCACCCTCTCTCTCTATCTCTCTCTCTCTTTGTTTAACTTCACGTTGAATTTCTTGATTTACTTTACCGACGACGAAAGGCGTGAATCATCAGATTCTTGTCAATAGTCCGATCTACACGGGGGTGGGGCTGCCCCTGCTGCCAATCTTACAAGATTGACCACGGTGACCCAACCCCGCCCGACTAGAGATCAAATTCATTTACTCCTCTCTGCCATTTACCGAGCGACAGCGGTGGACGGTGTTGTCTGCTGCTCTCGACTTCAATTAGTCCCATTCTTTGTTTTTCTATGCTAGATATTTTGAGGATCGATTTTGAAGAAACAGAAATGTATGAAAACTCACTTTCTCTCACTCAAAAATGCCTTACTAATGCTTTGTTTCCTCCTTTCCTTCTCAAACACACACACACATAGGTGCGGGCGAATCGGGCAAATCGACCATCGTAAAACAGATGAAGATCATCCACGAGACGGGCTACTCACAGGAGGAGTGCGAACAGTACCGGCCGGTCGTGTACAGCAACACCATACAGAGCCTGATGGCGATCATCCGGGCGATGGGCCAGCTGCGGATCGACTTTGCCGACCCGAGCAAAACGGACATTGCGCGCCAGTTCTTCACGTACGCGTCGGCCACCGAGGAGGGCGAGCTGACGCCCGAGCTCGTCGCGCTGATGAAGAAGCTGTGGACGGACCCGGGCGTGCAGCAGTGCTTTGCGCGTTCGCGCGAGTATCAGCTCAACGATTCGGCCGCCTACTATCTGAACTCGCTCGATCGCATCTCGCAGCCGGCGTACATCCCGACGCAGCAGGACGTGCTGCGGACGCGCGTCAAGACGACCGGCATCGTCGAGACGCACTTTAGCTTTAAGTCGATACATTTCAAGTAAGTGTGTGCGGGTTTATTGGAAGATAGTGCAGAGTTAAATAAGCAAATTAATTTCCCTTTTTAGAATGTTTGATGTCGGCGGTCAGCGATCGGAGCGAAAGAAGTGGATACACTGCTTCGAAGGTGTCACGGCCATCATCTTCTGTGTCGCACTCTCGGGTAGGTGTCTTTGCCGTTCCTCACCATTGCCGTATTTATTAATTCATTCCTTTTCTGTCCTTTCCTGGATGGTTTTGTTTTGCAGGATACGATCTAGTGCTGGCCGAGGACGAGGAAATGAATCGCATGATCGAATCGATGAAGCTGTTCGACTCGATATGCAACTCCAAGTGGTTCGTCGAAACGTCCATCATCCTGTTCCTCAACAAGAAGGATCTGTTCGAGGAGAAGATCGTCCGATCGCCGCTGACAATCTGCTTCCCAGAGTATACCGGTAAGCGCGAGCGCGAATTCAACGCGACTTACGATGCAAAACTAATCCCGCGAATCGCTTTTCTTCTTTTCTAACTGCTCCAGGTTCCAACACGTACGAGGAAGCGTCCAGCTACATCCGGATGAAGTTCGAAAACCTCAACAGACGAAAAGATCAGAAGGAAATCTACACCCACCTAACGTGCGCCACCGACACCAGCAACATTCAGTTCGTGTTCGACGCCGTCTCGGATGTGATCATCAAGAATAATCTTAAGGACTGTGGGCTGTTCTAAGCAGACGAAGGGGAGCTGCTTCTTTTGTTTGGTTTGTTTTGCAGCGTAGTACAGTGGCAGTAGTAGTAGTAGCTAGTAGCTAGTAGTAATATGGACTTGCAATGACCGGCAGCTCCTACGGTACAGAGATAGCGACGACACAGTGCCCGGACGCGTCCGGACATTGACGAAAAGGCCGACAACAAAGCAGACATTTGGCCTCTGCCTTTTGTTCGGCGTTTTTCTTTTTTACCTACTTATATCGTTAGGGAGTGCTATTATTATGTTTAGTTACACCCTACCACCCGAACCCCCAGATCGCGTCCCCGTTGCCCCGTACTTCACCCGTGGTAGTTTCACATTACATTACTTTACTACGCGCAAAAAGAAACGTTCAATAGAGCACAATCTCCTCTCTCTTTTCTGTTTTGTTCACCTGTGCCGTGTGTAATTGGTGCTTATACAGACGGAATACAGCATTAATTTGACGATTGGGGGACGCGATCGACCACACGGGCGCCTTTAGACGATAATTTAATTCATATCCATCATCCTTTGATTTGCCTTTTTCATTTCACCGTCTTCGACAGGAGTGCAGATATTCCCTCAATCAATAACCCTACTTCTTAACTCGTGTGTCTAAGCCTTTTGTATTTATCTAAGCCAAACACGCACGAGAACGGTTCTGTGTGTGTGTGTGTTTTCCATATTGTTTTAATCCTTCCGTATATTAAAAAAAAAGAAAAGAATAGGTTACTGTAGGCAAAACTAGGTTAAGGACTATGGAAGACGAAATGGAAATGGTGGGACGTTTGTAATAGAAACGTTCGTTGGGGAAATACGATTGTGTTTTTGTGGTACGCCAAGATGCTTGCAGGCGCGTACATCTTCAAAACACAGAGAAAAGGTGACATTAATTAACAATTTTTTTCTTTCACAATGAAACAGAAATGAGTCGATACGACAAGCCCAGAGAGAATTAGCTACCTTTTTTAGCTATCGATAGCGGTAATGTTTGTGCAGGTACTCCTCCTTTCTGTTGGATTTCCAATTTCGTCCAAAAGTTAATTTCGAACAGAACAAGCACACGTTAAACGTTAAGCAACACAACATTCTGCTACTCTTAAATGAACAGGGCGGAACAACGTGTGAGAGCGTGTGTTTTTGCTGCATTTTCCCTTTTTTTTGGATAATTATCTAAATTATTAAGCCAGCGCTATAAAAATGCCCATTTCTTTGCCATTCCATCAGCGCAAGCTCTCGCGCCATCTAGGTAAGGGGTGTGTAAACCCAATCGCGGGAGTGACCTTTCGTTTCGTTTCGTTCCTTTATACTAATTTTCACTTATTTAACATGGACTTTCTGGAAAACGAAACAAAAACAAAAATGTCTCTCTTTCAAAGGGTATAAGTTTAGCTAACACTATCCATTACTGCTGCTCGTTGCGTGTGTCTCTGTGGCACTGGTGTGTGTGTGTCTGTGTGTTTTAAAGAAAAATGAAAAGAAATCACACACGTAAGAGCTTCTAAAAATTCCGAAAATGATAAACACTCTACTGCACGGTATTATCCGCTTTGCTTTATCCTGCGAACCTCTCCTCCGCGTACCTTTTCGATGCGAGTTGTTGATTCGTTGATCATTCTGTGTATAGTGAAATGTGTGAAAGATCGATCGTCGTATGTGTGCTGTTGTTGTTACCGGCTGCACCACCGAGTGGGGGGTACGAGTTTTGTTAGCAAATAAGCTGTTAAATGTAGTGAAAATGACGAATGAGAACATTGTTTCTTGTATTTTCCATCAAAAATGTATTTTTATTGCAGACAGGGAAAGGAAGGAGATGTGTCTTGTTGGGGGTAATAGAAGGCCGTAGTTAGTTGTTTGCAAGCATACACACAAAACAAACAAAAAAACGCACGCATGAAATGTTTTTTACACGGACCCCGACTGACGAACAAACAAACAAACGAAAACAAAACAAAACATCTCAACCAGATGATAGAAGAATTTATTCTCCACAAACAAACGTACAC
This sequence comes from Anopheles gambiae, assembly GCF_943734735.2. NCBI lineage: Eukaryota > Metazoa > Arthropoda > Insecta > Diptera > Culicidae > Anopheles > Anopheles gambiae. Next base: position 92,489,227 of record NC_064601.1, read on the forward strand.
ATATGAATATAAAGTATATTTTTGTATAAAAGAAAATCATATTGATACGACGAAGACGACGACGACAGCAAACGAAAGCGGTTTGAACAGAATTTGTTTAAAGCTCGTTTAAAGAGAGGGCAATTTGTTAGGCGATCGAATTGGAAAATTGATAAGCTTATTGGAGCGAGAGCAAGGAAACTGTTGTTGTTATCCAGCTACTTTTTATCAACGGGTGTTATATAGGCCAATAATAGTCTTTACAAAGAGAGAGAGAGAGAGAGAGAGAGAGAGAGAGAGAGAGAGAGAGAGAGAGAGAGAGAGAGAGAGAGAGAGAGAGAGAGAGAGCGAAAGAGAATGAGAGAGAGAGAGAGAGAGAGAGAGAGAGAGAGAGCGAAAGAGAATGAGAGATAGAAAGGAGAGAGTAAAAATGTTCAAATTCTTCCTGTTTTTTATCTTACAAATGTTGCCTCACAAAATATCATCCTCCTCCTCCTCCTTCACCATGCCAAACTGATTTTTGTGTGGGTAGCTTTGGTATATTTGTTTAATACAGAAAAGGAAAGTGATGTAAACAGCACAAACAAAAACAATCATACAAATATCCTCAACTATCTTTGTGTTAGCCTTTTTTTTCCAGTAAATTTGCAGAAATTGTTGTTGGTGCGCGAATCCATTTTTATACGAGCATATATATTTATACAAGAAAAAGCAAAAAACATTAACACACACGAACTGGAAAAAAAAAGCAAACGAAAACCACCGCACAAAATGGGAGAGAGAGAGAGAGAAAAATAGAACAGTAGAGCAGTAGAGAAACAAAATGAGAAGGAAGAAACGAACTGACTAAAATGGGAAGGAGGGATTTTATTGGCTGCTAAACAAAAAGTGCTAAAATGCGTAAGTGTATACATATTATACGTTTCTATGCATATATATTCTATATATATAAATATAAATCAATGTATGAATGTTTGTTAAATGAGAAAAAAAACACACATATACACACACACAGACACAAGAACACAACACACATGTACTTGAGGAAAAGGATCAGCTGAGGGAGAAGTAAACTCTGAAAGCGTGAAAGCGTGATGAGTCACGCAAGGACAGACGCAAGCGCACACAACACAACACACAATACAAAGGAAATGATATACTAACATCGAATATTTAAATCGCAAAAAAACCCTTGGTGAAAAGATGTGTTCACTTTTGTGAACTGTGTGAGGCAACAACAGTGTGTGAAGGGAGAAGAAGCGCATTAGAAGAGAGTTTTAATTATTAAAAGAGCAGTTGAAGAAAGGGAAGCCTGGACAAGCGGAGCGTTATTTAAGAAAAAATCAAAGAGATAGAGAGAGAAGCCCCAAAAAGGCGAGAGAGAGAGAGGAAACAGGGACAATTAACGGGAGGAAAATCACTTAAGAAAAAGAAAAGGCGCGCACAAATCAAAGCAGGCGCTCGCAAGTAACACGTGGATGGAATGCGCAAACAGCGTGCTGCGTGTGTGCGCATACTTTGTTTTGCGTTTCGCGCAACAAAGCGATTCCAGGAGGGGGCAAAATTCCTCGTTTCGGGAATGAGTGGACAGAAAGTTTGCGCGCAAAAAAGGGGTACACACACCACCACTCTCTACTACGATTGACTTTATTTGATATCAAATATATTGAACCGAGCAAAAATAAATATAAATGATTAATGTCTTTTTTTGTTGTTGCTGCTGCTCCTTTGCGCGTACGATGATCAGTATCCGGAACAATAATCACCACCGCCACCGCCATCATTAATATTAAGCTGTAATCTCCATTGTATTATCGGTCCGCCCCCTACACGCTGGTACACCGATGTACAATGTCGTTGAAGTCGTTAATCGGCGTCTTACCGTTCTCGCAACCACAAAGAAGTTTCAAGCGCGGTGTGTGTTCCGTAGTTGCGTATGGCCTTCTCCTGCCTCCGTCGTTGGTGGTGTCACCGGGCGTTTCTGGTCTGCCTTTGCTGGCTCGCAGCGCAACTGTTCCGGCCACTGGACGGGGCAGGAAATTTGCTCACAAGCTTCGAGGTGCAGCATGGCTACATCTATCCGCCGGCCGTAACGGTGGCGGAAGGGGAAGTGATGCATCTGCGCCTGCTCGTCCCGATGCAGGAGGGTGATCGGTGCCTGTACCGTGAGCCCGGCTCCCCTACCGACATCGATGTGCATGGAGGAGACAACGACTCGACCAGAAGAAGGACCAACAAATTGCTCCGTTTCGGTGACGCAGAGTGCAGCATACGGGTGAATCCGGTGCATCGGCGTGATGGCGGTTTTTGGCGATTGACGCTTGTGCGCGGGACGGAGCGCATCCGGGGCGTCACGATGGTGGATGTGATTGAGCGTCCGGCCGTGCCGGAAATTGGTGCTGGCGGCAGTGCGTCCGTCAGCTCGTTCGATGAGATCAGTCCGCAGCGTACCGAGTACTGTTTCGTGCAGCGACAGAGCAGTATGGAGGGCGGTGGCGATGGTGTGGTGGTGCCAATGTACGAACGGTGCCATCTGCCGCTGAGCGAAACCGACCCAACCGGGGCCGGGGTGTGGAGTGTCATTGCCGGCGTGCAGGGACAGATGCGCGAGATGAGCTACGGAATACAGATCGAGAATAAAGGTATAGGGAGCAACAATGGCCGGTGTGGTTGGGGCACGTGCGTTTTATCACCCATCATTTCGAAGGTGGTCGATAATGATTAATCTCCACGCGCCACTGTTAACACCATTTCTTCGCGTTCTCTTTCTTTCCTTAGGGGAACAAATCGTCACTGCGGTCGACAAAGAGCTCGACTATCATGTGCTCTCCTGCACGCTGCGCTACACCAAGCTGACGCTAAAGTTCTGTCGCTTCGTACGGCTGGCGGACGGGCTCGGGCTGAACGTCGTACCGGGCATTGGCACGCCGCACTACGGTTACATCGGGGCCGGCTTCGAGCGCAACGAGTGTGGGCTGGAAATTCTCGGCCCCGAAGGGCTGGACAAAGGCACCTGGAAGTGTTTGCTCGGTTATGGCGATGAGGCGCTCACGAAAGTGTCCGGCGCGATCGTAGACAACTCAGACACTACCCCTCCACTAGCGATCGTGGGGCGGGACGTGGCGGCAACAGCACAGAACGGCACAACCGCCTCGCTGCTGTGCAATGCCAACCAACCGATCGATTACTGCTGGTTCCGGGGACCGCAAGGCCAGTTCTACTCGCTCTCGGAGAGTCTCACGCACGGTGACGGTGCTCCCTACTGGTACAGTGGCATCGCGCTGTCGATGGGTGAGTGTGGCATTACGTTCGCCACACTGGTGGATGGGGAGCATGCAGGCCGGTGGCACTGTTACGTCGGCAATGGGCACGTTTCAGCGCTGGAAGTATCGGCCAGCTTTGAGGTGCGCATTTCGCCCAGCCAAATCATTTCGCCGGCGGGGGATTGGGTCGAGGCGGTGCTCGGGTTTCCCGCCCTGCTCGGCTGTGATTCGATTCCCCGTGGTACACCGCTACAGTACTGTCGGTTCGTGACGCCGGCCGGGGAAGCGTTTAGCTTGAATGAAAACGTGACGAACGAACGGCCAGTGTTGGGCCGGTTCTACTCCAACCCGAACCACAATCTAGCCAAAGGGTCCTGCTCGCTCGTGATTGCCGCGGTGCGGGAGGAAGATTTCGGTCAGTGGATCTGTGCCGGGAAGATTGAGGGTCATCCGGTCGAACACATTTATGGCGTTTTGTTGCACAACCGGGACTATGGTGGACCGTCGGGAGGGGAGGATGAGGATCCGACGGCCACGGGCGACGGCACACTTTCGGCGGCATCGATCAGTGGGATGGTTGTTGGGGCGGTGGCCGTCGTTGGTGGTGCGGTGGCCGTTGGCTACTGGCAGTTCCGGAAGCGGCTCCATCGGCAGACGGTCGCCGCGAACGAGGAAATTCAAATGCGGTCGATGGAAGAGCGGCCGAGAATAAGCGTGTTAAGCACGAGCATTAGCGAGGGCAGCAGCAGCAGCAACACCAACAGCCAGACAGCTTTGTAGTGCACAAAAGGGTTCGTTTATATTTGAAACATTGTTCAGTGTGGGGTTTCATCTTTTTTCTGTTTTTAACTAATAAACTCAAATCACGTAAGTCGCCGTAATGATCTACAACTTAATGCTTTCCTTTCGCATCTGAATGTTGCGCAGCAGACAAATGTCGGACATTGCAAACTGGCGGCCGCTCGGTGTGTTCAGGTCATACAGTCTATAAGGGAGAGAGAGAGAGGGGAGCAGAAGGAAGGCATACATTATTAAAGGGAATTCTTAAGTACATTGCTAACCTAGTATGGGGCTTCTTTCAAGACAAATCAGTATGCGCTAGTGATGGGTCATACGACTCTACTAACGGATTGACCAAGAGCCGGGTACAGCTAGGCTTGAATCGATTCCGACCCGTGGGTGCAGTTGGTGCATACGAGTTCAACAAACTCAGTTTGGTGATTTCACTAGGATTTCTTCCTTGACCAATTTGATTATTCTAATCCAAGTAACCATTGTTTTATCCTTCCAAATCCTTCCACGTCATAGGGACGTCACACCAAGCCAACCGTAAGCACACAAAGTTTACACTTGAATTGTATTTAGGAGAGCGTAAACCCCCCGTCAAAAGATTATAGGGTTGTATGGCTGACATCCAATTTAACTTCGTGTGACGTCCGTAATCCAATAAGAATTTTACTGGAAACCCGATCAATCCAGTCTGAGCGGATAATAAGATTTAATATAAAAGTAAGCCTTGCGTTGCGGTTAACCCGCTTTAATTCCAACATCATAAAAAGAACAAAGTCCCTGGATTTCCAAGCTAAACACCTCCTTCCGTTAATATAGGCTCCCCAACCATTGGATCAGAAGCAACTAGCGGGAAGGTCTGGCCAGTAGGCAAAGTGTCAAAGACAAAAGTTCAAAGCAGTTTGTTTCTCCTCCGCTACGACCCTGCGACTCATGCTGAGGGGCAATCCTTCGCGTGGCCTACCTGTAACAATGCGAGTTTAGTAGCCTTTGATAGGTTTGATGGGTGTCTGGTTAGGAATCCCACAAGGGTCTGAGGCAAGGTGATGGACTCTCCTGTCTACTGTTCAACTTCGCCCTGGAAGGTGGCATTCGAAGCGCGTGGCTAGACAACAACATCTGTGGCACGACATCTTGATCCGGTCTCTCCAACTCCTTGGCTTCGCGGATGACATCGACATCATCGGCAGGACAACAGCGAAAGTGTGTGAGGCGTACACCCGACCCAAACGCGAAGCATCAAGAATTGGATTGAGAATCAATGCGACGAAGACGGAATACCTGCTGGACGGAGACTCTGACCATCTGGGAAGCAGTGTATTAGTTGACGGCGACAATCTCGAGGTAGTAAAGGAGTTCTGCTATCTCGGGACGGTCGTTACTTCGCACAACGACATCAGCAGCGAAATCCGGAGACGCATTGTGCAGGGATGCAATCATGCATACTTTGGGCTTCACCGACTGAGATCCAGAAGACTTCGAGACCGCACGAAATGTGAGATATATCGCACATAGATTCGTCCGGTGATCCTTTATGGACATAACTCTTGGACCATTTGGCGGTGTGTTCGAGCATGGAGCTTGGAGGGGAAGGATGAACCACGAGCTTGCTGTGCTGTACGGCGAACCGAGCATCCTGACGGAGGCGAGGGCTGGCAGGATACGATGACTAGGGCATGCCGGACTCATGCCCCACCAAGAAAGCGTTCGAAAGCGATCCCCAGCGATCAGCATAAGGCGCAGGGGAGCACAGCGAACTCGATGGCTGGAGCAGGTGAAGCGAGACCGATCGAAGAATGGATGTAAGGCTTCAGCCAGAGACCGAGCATACTGGAGAATAATTGTTGACCGGGCAATGTCACACCGACGTGCTCTATCGTGAGAAGGCTAACAAGAGCGAGAACTCCTATGAACCTACCGAACTCGTACGAACGTATTGAACTCGTTGTACCCACGGGTCGGAGTCGCATATGCTTTGATGAACCTACGGAAACCTACTGAATCCAAAATTGTTATCCGGAGCGCTCCGGGTCGCATTTGGATGGTTCCCGCCCATCACTAGTATACGCTTTCACAACATTAATCATTTATTGCTAATCGTAATCGATCGACAGTGTGCAAGTGCATTTCTACCATCTACCCAACGCCCAAATCAATAATCGACCTCAAAGCTAACATCTAATCAATACAAGGCTTTTAAGGGCTCCCTCCTTCTTTCCGCTGCTGCTCCCTCTCCTCGTACAGTGCTATCGCCATCTCCTTGCACCGACGACGCACAACCTTCCCGGACGGTGTCATCGGCAACTCGTCGACAAAAAACACTCCCCCACGAAGCCGTTTAAAATCGGCCACCACTTCCGCCAACCCGTCGACAATGTCCTGTCCCTCCAGGACCGTCCCCTCCCGCTGCTGCACCGCGAGCGCTACCGGCAGATCGTTCCCCGGCACTGGAATCCCGGTAACGCACACCATCAGCACGCTGCCCGCAAACAGTGCCATAATCTTCGCCTCCAGCTCGCTCGGTGAGACCTGATACCCACCGTACTTGATGATGTCCTTGCGGCGGTCGACCACAAAAAACATCCCCTCCTCATCGTACCGCGCAATGTCGCCCGTATGAAGCCAACCCTCCCGGTCGAGCATTTGCGCCGTTTCCGATGCGTTCCCGTAGTACTCGAGAAACACCAACTTTGCCCTAACCAACAGTTCACCTTCCTCCCCGGCCGCCAGGCAATTGCCCTGTTCATCCACTACCTTCGCCTCCATGCCAGCGTTCGGCGTCCCGACCGCACCCGCTTTGTACGCTCCGGCGGTCGCGAAGCATCCGCCACCGATTTCCGACAGCCCGTAGCCGACGATAAACTTTGCCCGCCGCCGTGGGAGATACTTTTCGAACGAGCTTTTCAGCTCACCGGACACGGCACCACCACCGCACAGCACCAGCCGCACGCTGGAAAAGTCGGCCATCCCGATCGTGCCCTCCCCGAGCAGCGCCAACGCTTGTACCGGCGGCATGAACAGGGTCGTGATGCGGTACTGCTCCACCAGATCGATCAGCAGCCGGGCGGAGAAGCTTTGGCGCGTGATGATGCGCGTCGCCCCGGCGGTGGTTGCGTTGAGCAGTACGCCCAGCCCCGACACCCAGTAGAGCGAGCTGAAGCATAGCACTCGGTCGCAGTCGGTCGCTCGCCACAGGTTGGCGGTGTGCGCGATGCAGATGGCGTGCGAAAGGCAGACACCCTTGGGGAGGCCGGTCGTGCCGGATGAGCACAGTACGATGGCAAGCTCGCGGACAGGGTCTTCCACGTGTTGGGGACTAAAACAGAAATTACACGTTACCTTTCTCTCACTCTCTGTGCACTCACCCAAGCGGAAATACTCACACGAAACACTCCTCCAGCCCGGTCGGCAGCAGAAAGTCATCCACCGTCGGGTACCCATTCACGCGCTTGCCAATCACAATCAGCTGCGGCGCAATGGCAACCGCTTCGAGCGCTTGCTTCAGCACCGGCACCAGCTCACCATCGCAAATGACCGCTTTCGGTGGGACCGTACGCAGCATGTGCTCGTAATCTTCCGCCCGAAAGGTAGGATCGAGCGTATTGACCGGAATGGCGGCCATAAAACAACCGAACACGATCGCCGCCAACTGGTCGCCGTTGCGGGCGACCAGTGTGACGAGATCACCGCGCGCCAGGCCACAGCTCCCGGTCAACGATTGGGCGAACCGGATGCAGCCAAGGTGCAGCTGCTGGTACGTGAGCGAACGGCCCGTATCGGCACTGATTTGAGCGATCCGGGTCGGGGTGCGCGCCAGCAGACGGTGCAGCAGCTCCCCGAGCCCTTGGGCCGGGTTGTACAGTGGCGCTACGGGTGAGCCGTGCCAAATTTTCGTCCGCTCGTCAAACACCACTTGCGACATTGTTGACACGAATTGTACGATTGACTGTCTGTTCGGGACAGCAACAAAATCATATCGCAACGATGCATTAAATATGTATCGCTGCACACATTCTAGTCAACGAGCGTAAGAATTCCCCTCTAGCTGATGATTTTCCGTGAGCAAACAAGCAATTACCCGTGCTGTTGCAATTTAGCTATTAAATATTCACCCTGAGAACCAAATCGAACCATTCTTGGGCATGTGGCACGTGAAATGCAAATTGCGACCTTCTCCCCCACTCTAACCCACACTCTACAGCAGCTACATACCTCAGGATGAGTCCCACCGTCATCTCATCGGTGGCGTTGATTTTCAGCAAACTCTGCACCAACCCGTTCGGCAGCAGCTTCAGCACGCACATGATCCGTTCCCGACCACTCTCGACCAGCAGCGAGAGGAACTGGAACACAAAGTACACCTTCGGCGACAGCTCGTCCGTCGCGATGTGCTGCGTGAACGTGCGAAACAGCGTCTGCAGGCAGCTTTGCAGCGGTTCCTTCAGCGTAGCGATCGATGCCGCCTCCGTGGTCCAGGCTGAGGCCGTCGGTTCGAGGGCACTGTCGAGCGAAAACTCTGTACCGCTGGCGCCACCGGTGGCGGCTTCCGTACAGCCCACTCCCATACCGTCCAGCTCGATCTTGCGCAGCTTGGCGCTGGTGCACAATGCGTCGAGATCTTCCAGGTCGGAGCTGGCCGGGCCGCGGGTGCGCTTTTTCGTCGGGGTTAGGGACGTCTCCATGGTGACGATGATGCAGTAGACGCAGAGCTTTGCCAGCACGCGTGACTGAGGGTCCACAATATCCGGCGTTCTACGGGGAAAAGGTGGGAATCAATTAATTACATGATAGAAAACGATCAATTGATAACTTACTGTGCTTTGCTGAGCAGCATCATCGGCACGAGCTGCGACAGCAGCGCGATCGTACACCGCTCAATGTCCAGATGCATGATCGCGAATATAATGTCCATCGTTTTGTTCAGGTCGCGCACGTACTTGCACACAAACAGCTTGCCGATCAGCTTCTCCACCAGCCAGGCTGGCCCGCAGGACTGGAGCAGCGTGTCGAGCAGGAAGGTCGTCTCGATCGGCAGCCAGCCCCGTTCGGCGATCGCTTTCCACGCCTCCTCGAACTGCTCCTCCAGCGGCAGATGCGACACGACGTGCTGCTGCTGCTGGCTGGGAAAGAGCGCCCGCAGCTTCGGGTTGACCTGCGGCGTGCGGAGAAACTCCTGCTGCATGCGGCGCACGATCTGGCCCATCAGCCCGAACCGCTCCTTGCAGTAGTCCTGCTGCTGCCACTCGTCCGCCAGCGGCCCGGCCAGCGCACTGCACAGCTGCTGCACCATGTTCATCGGCTTCAGCTGCTCGTCCTGTCGCACCATCTGCATGTACGCGCACAGCCACGACGCAGCACAGACGGCGAACGTGCTGAAGTACGCCTTCAGCCCGTCCAGCATCTTCTTGATCTCGAGCGGCGCGATCGATTCGCTTTCCCACGCCATCAGCACCTGGTGGACGAGGGCCGGAATCGTGTAGCAGATGTCCTCCCAGCGCAGACTGGACGCCTTCAGCCCGACGTACATGCCCTCGCTGTTGTTCATCGCCATGATCAGCTCCTCCAGCACCATCGGGTCGGCCTGCTTCACCATCGTCATGGGCGATTTGGTCTTCTTGCGCTCCACCATGTAATCGCGGACCCACTTCTCGAAGAAGCTGTTGCCGCCCTCGGCCAGAATGACGTCCGACCCGTAGCTTTGCGCGATGCTGGCCAGTATCATGAACGACACGTCGAACAGTGCGCTGCGCGTCGTCGGCGCCTTGCCAATCTCCGCGGTCGTCGCCTGCTTCGCGTAGTCGTTGCACTTCAGCAGCCCCGAGATGAACGCCTTAAACTTGCCCTCGACGGACGCGACCGACAGCACCAGATCGAGACTGTTGCCCGTCAGCACCTGGCACAGCATGGCGAGCAGTGCGTCCTGCACCTTGCTGCAGTCGGTGCTGAGCGCCTTCAGGATGCCCGCCAGCGGCGACTCCACGCGAAACACAAACTTCAGCATCATCGTGAGCGGCGCACTGTTCGCGTCGAGCTTGTGCAGCCCGGCCGTGACCGGTTCGCGCAGCGCCACCAGCTGCTTCACGTGCGTGTCGGTCAGCAGCTGCAGCTTGACCATTTCCTTCAGCAGACACTCCACCACGTTGCAGGCACACTTCATGTCCATGTAGTCGAGCACGGGCGTGTCCTGGAGCAGCAGCTCGAACGCTTCCAGCACCTCCACGCTGTAGGTCGCGCCGGTCGCCTCGTCCTGCTGCTCGGCGCCGTTCGTTTTCGCGTGCAGCTGGTGCAGTATGTGGGGCACCTTGATGAAGGCGAACGCGCACAGCAGCGACTCCTTCGCCGTGCCCTCGACGTTGTTCAGCGCGATCAGGCAGCCGCGCATCAGCTCGCAGTACAGCCGGGCGTACGTGAAGCCCTTCAGCCGCTTCAGGTTGATCAGCTGCGCGACGTACTGGTGCGTGTCGCACATCGGGTTCAGCAGCACCTCGATCGCGATCAGCGGCTGCAGGCTGTATGTGATCGGCTCCACCTTACCGCCGTCGAACGGTCGCATCTCCAGCGCGTCCACCTCGAGCAGCACGAGCTTGCGCATGCAATCCGTCACGGTGAGGCTGTTCGCGTTGCCAGCGCCCACGTTCGCCACGTACCCGGTCGTGAGGGTGAGATTGCTGATGCCATTGAAGCGCTTCTGCAGCGCTATGAACAGCTCCGGATCGTCGCACTTGCCGATGGACAGCACGCCCAGCAGGAACGGGTTCTCCACGATGCGCTCCAGCACGACCGCAACGCGCTGCACGACCTCCTCCTCCTCGGGCTGCAGCGTGCTGTCCTCGGCGTACGACTGCAGCACGCACTCGTAGATCTGCAGCAGCCAGTGGACGAGCGAAACGGTCGCCTTCGTAAGGATCGCTTCCTCCTGCTTGCCCCGGCACGTCACCCCATCGATGATGGACTTGAGGAAGTCGAGCAGCGCGATCAGACAATGGTGCTTGTCGAACTGGTCGTACTTGGCGATGCGGTTCAGCACGGCAGCGTGGGAAATTAGGTGCGCACACAGCGAATGCTTCAGGTAGGAGAGAAATAGCTGGAAAATGGGGAAATATGAGGATGTATAAAAAGGGGCAAATTGACGCTTTTTCTTTGTGCTTACCATGTTCGCTCCCGATCCAACCACCGCCTGCTGTATGATGGCGTCGGCCAAATTGTACACATCGCCACTAACACCACGGGTGAGAATCTGAAAAGAAACGCAAAATCACGCATAATGAGATCGCAGCAACCATGGCAAAAGAAAAACACCATCTTCCCCGCACAACAGATATGGCGGACAAATTTCGTCTCGGATCCGGGCTGATACGCCTCATCGGTGGCGCTAGGGGGAAAAAATTCTCGTTCCCATCCGGCGACAAATCGGCCGACAAGCATCCATCCTCCAAATCAACGGGTAAATCGTCCTCCAAAGCCTTGCCGCCACCCAAAGTGACACCGCCCAAAGATTTCTACGCCGTGCTTGGTGTAAGCCGCAGTGCTTCCTTCAACGACATCAAAAAGGCGTACTACGAGCTGGCCAAACAGTTTCATCCGGACCGGCGGACGGCGCAGCAAAACAGCAACTCCACCGCGAAGGAATCGACGGCGGCGATGGAGAAGAAGTTTAGCCAAATTACCGAAGCGTACGAAGCGTTGCTGGTCGAGGTGAAACACCGCACCGAAAGCGTCGTCGACCTCAATCCCAGCCTGTACAGGGATTTGCAGAAGAAGCACATGCTGCTGCCGAAGAACGGGCAAAGCGGCAACACCGCACCACCGACCACACTGATCAACGAGCTCAACTACGAGGACGTGGTGCTGACGCTCACGTTCAAGGAGTCGATCGAAGGAACGGTCCGCGAGCTTACACTGCCGATCGGCGTCAAGTGTGACCGATGCTCGTACACCGGCACCCAGTCGGCGCTCGACCCGGAGGGTCTCTGCAGCATCTGCCACGGTACGGGCAAGCAGGAGTTCCACACGGAAAGTGGCAAGCTGCTGATGCCGTGCAAGTTCTGCAACGGTTCGAAGCACACGCCGCACAAGCTGACCTGCCCCAAGTGCCACGGGAAAGGGATTGTGATGAAGCAGCATCCCCTCACCGTGAGCATCCCGAAGGCGTCCCAGCATAAGGACCGGCTGAAGGTGCGCATACCGGGTCTGCAGCGGCAGCTGAACGTTATCCTGCACGTGCAGGACCAGGGCCACTTCCGACGCGTCGGTCTAAACATTTACTCCACCGAGGAGATCACGATGCTGAAAGCGATCCGGGGCGGCGATCTGTCCATCCGCGGCATCAACGGGATCTTCAACGTGTACCTCGAGCCGGGCACCCAGTTCGGGACGGAGCTGCGCATACCCGGGAAGGGGCTGCGGGACGAGCTGCACCAGGACATGGGGGACCACATACTGACGCTGCAGATCCGGCTGCCCCGTACGCTCACCCCCCGCCAGCTGCAGCTGCTGGAAGAGTTCGAGCGGGCGGTCCACTGCGATGCGTGATGATCGGTGATGTCCACTTACCGTTTTCACGTTGATGCCCCACTGGCAGTCGGTCCAGCGCTCTTTCCACGCGCGCAGCAGCATCAGCTTCAGCAGGGTCGTTTTGCTGGTAGTTTTCGAGTTGTCCATTATCATTTCGAGGCCGTTTTGTGTTTGCAATAAAAATCTCCGGTAACAGAAGCTGGCTTTGCTGGGGTTTTGGCCCGTTGTTTACATGCACACTACTGTCACACGTATTCACACACACACACACACACACACACACACACGCCAGCATCACACAGCTTTCACTTTTGTGGAGGGGAGCAAATTGTGTTTACGGTCCCTCGTCCATTGCTCGGCTGTGTGGAAGTAGGGGAAGGCAAGGTTATTAGAGTACAACAGGTGGGAGACGGTTTTATTTACATTTGTGTGGTCGCATTCTGCTGCACATTTTCCTCGAACTACATTTAAACACGACAACGAAGGGATGTTAGAGTAAAGATAGAAGATTTTGTGTTTATTTTCAATACAAGCTAATGCGCATTTCACAGAGAGCGTACACTGCTAACGGTACGGATGCACCTGGTTGGCGGACTTGATGTTTGTCTTGATGCCGGACGGCATTTTGCCCATCGGCGCATTGCCGGACGGGGAAACGGCACTCATCGGCGAGCCCTGCCGGATCGCGGGTGGAATCATCACGCCCGCCCCGGTCGGCGGACCCACCGGTGCGGTCAACCCGTTGCCCAGCCCGACGGCAGCCACCAGCGCTTGCGTGTCCGCCATCGAGCTGGTCTGCTGGATGCCGGGCCGGGTGGACGACTCATTCTCCCAGTCCTCCTTCGCCTTGCTGATGATGTCCCACACGTGCGATATGACCTTGTTGTACTGGGCGACCTGTTTCATGCTTGCCTCCACGGTGAGATTGTTCGCCTTCGCTTCGTGTGCCGCCTGTCGGCTTTCCGCGCCCGGGTCCGGCTTCGTGCGCAGATAGTCCGGAGCGAGATCGTGCGAAAAGATCGGCACACGGCCTTCGGTTAGCTGCAGCAGCGCTTCGTCCCGCTCGGGCGTTAGCATCAGCGGCAGCACGGTCAGATTGCGCAGTGGTGTGCCGATTTCCGTGCTTAGGATTTTCATCAACCCAGTGAGCTAAAACAGAGGGGAGGGCAGTATGTTTACTAAGGCACTCTATTTGAGGGGCAAATACACGAGACAGCCGCCACACGTACATGGCTGGATATTAGTGCAAAGTTGTCCAGAAACGTGGGCCAGTTAATCGTCTCGTATTCCGTCTCCAGTCGGTGTATCATCACGCCAATCGAATGTTTCAGATCGTTCAGCCGGTTCAGGACAGCCTCCAGCAGCATGTCCAGCTGCTTTTCCTCGCGCTGCATGTTGCGTTTGGTTTGGTGAATCCTTTCTCACAGTTTAAAACACGAGCATTGCTCGAGAATGGGACTTAAATCAAGATTTTTTGTAGGAAATAGAGAATGCAACGCTCCCGTACGAGAAACGTAAACAACTTCGTCGATTGTTGCTCTTTTTTTGCTGCTATTTGACAGCTTTGGATCTGTCAACTTGTATGGTGATAATGGGAGGTTAGCTCAACTCGTCGACATGTTTATTTCACTGTGCGCAATTGTTCTGATGTAGAATTTGTACACATTTATCACATGAAGGTGATTTGTACACATTTTATGGAATATTTAGATAAGTTTCAAAATTTCTATTTTTATTTTAAATGGCACAAAAAGTAAAATTATCATTATTCTTCATTTCTGACCATCATTCATCATCCATCTCTGACAATCAAAGCCCAACCGTCGTTTCAGCTGACTTTTCAACACACACACACACATCCAATGCCCACAACCGTACGATTTTCTGCCCTCTTCTCATGCGCACCATACACTCACACACAGCCCAGCCAGTCACAACAGAACAACACACACGATCGTCACGGAAATAAGTTCGCTCGGAAAATTCTGCATCGCCTGCACAGGAGGAAAAAAAGATTGTCCACCTACGCGCTCTAAACTAGCGAAGTACATCGCCCTAACCCCTCCGCCAAATCTTGTATTCCCCTCTTGTGTGGAGTTCGCGTCATTCGTCTCATCATCCCCGTTCAAACGACGGGTCCAAGTTCAACAGTTGTGCGTATCGGTGTGTGCCAGGGCCAGTGGAAGGAGCGCTAAAAGGCAATAACAAAAGCGGCCGAAGAGACAACAAGGGAACAGCGCAAAAACAAAAATCTCCAAAACAGACCTCCCGAGCAGTAGCAGCTGCGTGCGCGCGCGTGTGTGTGTGTGTGCGTGTTTATGATCGCGATTGGTTTGCGCGATACTGTGTCAGCGAAACCTGTGTGTGTTTGTGTGTGCGCGCTGTGTGTTGTGTGTATATTGCTTTGTGTTTGATAAACTCCGCACTCGTCCGCGCATCCACTTTTGTTTTTCTTTTCCGCCACCGTTCCCTTATCGTGAAGGGGGTCTCCTCGCGCAAAGCAAATCGCGTAGTTGTTGCAACCAACAGTGGTGCGAATAACAAGCTCCCTCGTCCTCCCTCCTTTCCACCCCACACACACACACACACACACACACACTCAATCAAAAGGAAGATTCCATTCCCCGCTTCTCGTCCGGAGATATCGCGGCCCCGCGTGTCTTACCTTCTTTACCTACGCCACAACCGTGTAGCGCGTAGTTTGGTGCGGATTTTCAAGGTTAGTAGTGTGTGAGCGCTAGGAAGGTCCCAAACCCCCTCCATACAAGCGAAATCGGTGTGCTTCTCGGTTTAAAGAACCCTTCCCTTCGTTCGGAGTGCGTTCACACATTCGTTCTCAATCGCTTACCGTAGAAGAAATCGCCCTTCGCTGCGACGGTGTGTCAGTTGGTGCATAGGTAGAGTTGCATCAGCTGTTTCCGAAATAAGAAATTGGTCCTCCCGTCAACGGTGGCGAATTTGCAGCGATAATAATAATAACATTACAGCGCCACAACCGCCGTGTTTGCGCTCTCCCGTCCGACGTCGGCCTTGGACATTGGTTCCGCCCGCGAGCAAGCGAGCATCGGCACCCATACACACTAACAAAGAGGGAAGGTGCTCGCTGTGTGTGAGAGAAGGCTGCAGGCCGTGAATCAGCGAACAAACCCAGCAACGCGAAAAACGTCCACAAAGTTCCCCTGTAGGTGCCATTTTTCTGTCCATTCCAATTCCAATCGGAATCAAACTAGAATTTGTCACACATTTTCTCTTTCTAACACCAGACGTCACCAGCAAAGTCCGCAACACACACACAGCCTGCCCCGAGAGCAAGAAAAAGAAAGCCAAGGGGGAAGCGATAGGGAGGAAATAAACAAAGAACCCCAATTCGCCTACTCGGACGCGAGCCTGTATCTGTTGCGGCAAGCCATGAGCCTTCTGGCGAGAACCGATATAGACGCTGGAGGGTTTTTCGTCAACTTCAATCAGGATTGCTCGTAAGTGTTTTTGTTTTTTGTTTTTGTTTTGGTGTTTATTTGTGCATTGTTTTGCTAAACTTTACACCCATTTCCAACGCACAGGTCGTTAGCGGTTGGGTCCAAAAATGGGTACAGTTTGTTTTCGCTCAACTCGGTCGACTCGAACCTGGACCAGATCTACACCAGCCTGGCGGAGGACATCTGTCTGGTGGAGCGGCTTTTTAGCAGCTCGCTCGTTGCGGTCGTTTCGCTAAATGCTCCCCGGAAGCTAAAGGTACACAGCTCACCCTCCCCACGTTTCTCCCCCTCAAGTTCACTAAACTCCACCCATTTTCCACCATCGGCAGGTGTGCCACTTTAAGAAGGGCACGGAAATATGCAACTACTCCTACTCGAACACGATCCTGGCGGTGAAGCTGAACCGCTCCCGGCTGGTCGTCTGCCTGGAGGAGAGCCTCTACATACACAACATCCGCGACATGAAGGTGGTGCACACGATACGCGACACGCCGCCGAACAAGACGGGCCTGTGTGCGCTCGCGTCCGACTCGGACCACTGCTACCTGGCCTACCCGGGCAGCGCGACCGTCGGCGAGGTGCAGATCTTTGACGCGGTCAATCTGCACGCGAAAATCATGATCCCGGCGCACGATTCCCCGCTCGCCGCGATCGCGTTCAGCCAGATCGGGACGGAGATAGCGACGGCCAGCGAGAAGGGCACCGTCATACGCGTGTTTTCCGTGAGCGACGGCTCGAAGCTGTTCGAGTTCCGGCGGGGCGTGAAGCGGTGCGTCTCGATAGCGTCGCTCGCGTTCAGCACCTGCTCGAAGTATCTGTGCTGCAGCTCGAACACGGAGACAGTGCACGTGTTCAAGCTGGAGCGCGTGTCGCCGGAAACGAACGATGAGCAGGGCGCAGGGGAGGCGTGGTACGGCAAGATTAGCAAAGCGTTCACCAACTATCTGCCGCTGCCGACGCAGGTGACGGACGTGTTTTCCCAGGGGCGTGCGTTTGCGGCCGCCCTGCTGCCCGTGCCCGGGCTGCGACATTCCTGTGTCATAACAACGATTCAGAAGGCGCTAAGGTAAAACAAGGGGGGGGGGGGGGGATTTACGCAAAGGCAAGGAAACATGTAAATTCGCGAAATTTCGCTTCCAGAATGTTGGTCGCTTCCCAGGATGGATATCTGTACGTCTACCAAATACCGACGGAGGGGGGCGAATGTCAGCTGATAAAGAAGCACGATCTCAGAAATATCGAACTCCCACCGAACCCACCGAGAACGGGTAAGATGAACAACGATCAGCAGCGATGGATTGAGGGAGCGAAGCTAATGATTGTTTTCCCTCCCACCAGAATCAGTGCCAATTGGTGTACCGACGGTGGTGCCGTCCGGTGGCTCCAGCTATGCGGCCACCGTCCGCGGTACGGCAGGCAGTAGCGCCGGTAGTGGTGGTGGCGGTGTTGCCGGTTCCGCCGAAGACGACCAACATGACCAGCAAAAGCAGTAATAGTTTGACCCAGCCGAGACGTTACATTGCGACGGTGTAACCAGCACGATCACGGATCACGCATCATCCGGAAGCTCTCTTCATGTTCACAACCCCGCTGGCTGCATCACTTTCATGTGGCTTTGTCGTTGCAGCAGCAGCAGCAGCAGCAGACGATGGAGATATGTCGCCGGCGTCTCACCATGCGTTTGATGATGTCCATCTGCTCCCGTTCGGTACATGCTAAAAGCAAACGTTTCCCCGGGGTAAGAATGTATGCATCATGCAACAAGAAGCAACAACAACATACAACACTAAATGATAACACTTGTAAAAAAAAGGGATGTGGTGTAGTAGCCAACATCCACAACACACCCCGGCTGTGCGGGCGATTCGAAGGCTGTAAGTGTGCTTACTCTCCCCGGTGGGCGCGTGTGCTCCTCCTGCTTCACAAGCCTGCGGGAGAGAAATGTAGCATCAATGTGATAGAAAGCTGCACACAAAATCACACCCGTGTGAAGGGAGAGAAAACAGTTTGAACTTTGCACTTTGCTATTGGATCTGTTCCATTCGAAAGCTTACAATTCGTAAACGACTTTCCCTCTTCTAACACGTGCAAGCATCTCCGAGAGGTTAACATTACAGTTTCCCCTTGTGCAGATGGTAATTGCAAATTGCATGAAACGTTCAACCCAGTAGATGTTAAATGCAATACATATACACACCGAAACACACATACTTATATATCGCTAATGTGGGACCCTTACTCAGATGATTAAAACTAATCCCGTTTTACACTAGTGAGCTTCGTTTTCCAATGCATCCCGTTGCATCGCTAGTACCACATACACACAGAGCCAGATTTCTTTTGCGTTGTGCTGGGAGAAGGGTATGTACGTAGTGCAAGAAACAGTTAAACTTTATCATTTCGTTCGATGTAGTGTAGCATAGCTGGAAAAGAAGGTGTATAAAAAAAATACGGGAGTTTCCGAAGGAGGCGAAAAACGAGTGACGATAGAAGATAGGAGAAAAGAGAGAGAGAGAGGTAAGGAAAATACACTGAAAACTGTGTGCTTCGTGTTGTTTGGAGGCTGTAAAATGGGGAAAAAAATAAGATAAAAAAGTATATTTGATCGTAAGGGCTTAATCGGTTAGCAGTATGTCAATGGGAACGAAAGTGCAGCGAGTGGAGAGGGTGATGTTTTCCGGGCTTAACAAGGCTGGAAATGAAACAAAAAAAAAAAGGTAGAGCCACGGGCAGGGGGACACTCGGAACACCAGAGAAGGCGAGAAGTCGGTTAATTAAACTTCTAGAATCGTAGAGTTTCATCCATACACTTGAAACACTCTCCCGAAACAAAAACAAAAACAACGTTCTCCGCTGCGCTGAACCCTTGTCGCGGTGGGGTAGATGATCAGTTTTTCTAGACCCGTTGATGGTACTGAATTTAACTTGATTTATCGATAGTGTGTAAGCAAATCAGCCACAGCAAAAAAAACAATTGATCAATAAAAAAAGAAAAAAAAAAACAAAAAAAAACTTTCGAACAAAAACGAAACCACCACCAGGCGTCTCCATCGCCGTCCGTGTGTCGCCATGCCAACGGAGATATTCTGACGATGACATTCCCCGCCCGATTGCAGCTACCATTGGCGAACCACTGTGCAGTCGTCAGGGTGGCAGGGAGGAAGCTAAATTTCTGTGTTAAAGCGTGCAAACAGTTCCAAGGTTTCGCTCCACGCGAAGGTAAATCTTCACCGTACCTACACTACCGCTTGACTACCTGTTGCCCTTTCGAAGATCCTCAACCGGTCGAACATCATGTTTCATCAGTCAAAGCGTACCGCACCCCGAGTGCTCGCGCTCCATCCGATGGCGAAGGCAAGCTTCGGCACCCCGTCCACCCCGTACTCGGTGCGAACGATGAACTACCGGCACTGGCAGCATCTGGACAAACCGGCCGCCTATTTCCGCTCCGTCCTGCGCAGCGAGTCGCAGATGTCGCTGAAAACGCTCGCCTCGCTACAGTCGGCGAAAAGTGTGCCGGCACCGAAACCAGTCGAACCGTGCCCGCGGCCCGTCTCCTCCAGCCCGAAGACGAGCCTGGTGGAGACGATCCGTGCGATCCAGTGGAGTAACCTGCAGCCCCATTTCACCACTACGAACGCGCTGCAGTTTGTGCGCCAGCTGCCCTCGAACGCGGCGGCCGCCTACCGGACGGTGCTCGATTCGCGTGAATACGAACTGGTGCGCAATGCGGCCCTCGCCACGTGCCAGCTAACGGTGCGCATCGGCCGGACGGCTTACCTGTGGCTCGGACTGTTCCTGGAGTCGCGCGAATACTACTACCTCCGGTACTACACGCTGCTGGCGCTGGAGCAAAGCATCGTTTGGCTGCGCTACGGATTGCGTGCCACGTTCGATTTGATCCGCAGTTGGACGGCTAAGAAGTAAGCCGAAAAGGCTGACCTCGAAGGAAAGGTATACAGGTACAAACCCTTTATCAAAAGAACAGTTCACTCCAAACGCACCAACCCACACACATACACTTTTTTGTTCAATTTTATTTTACTTTATTTCTCCGTTTTTTGTTTTCTGTTCAACGACGTACGTGTACTAGATTTTTGTTTGTTTGTTTGTTCTGTGTTGTATTGGTTGCTGCGAATCGATTGGTTTTGTCCTGGGAGCGAGTTCCTTTACACATCAATCTGTTCAAATGTCACTAAACTTACTCATTTTTTATAGCGCTCTTGTCCTTTTCACCTTTTTACCACACTTTTACCGTTTCACTTTACGATCTCGGATACATTCTTTGCTTATTCCTCTCAGTGTGTGTTCAACTGTTTGCTTTAATGTTTCTTTTCTTTCTTTGTTCATCTCATGTTTGTTGTGTGTATTCCCCTTGAATGTTGTTATTTTCCTCTTTTATATGTTATTGTTACCGTATGCTGTTCATTTCCTGTCTGTTCCTTCAAACCTTCACTGCATTTTTCACTTTTTCCATAGCTTTATCCTTCCAATACACATTACCTGCCACGCTGAGTACTATCCTGTTAAATCAATGTTTGAAGTTTTTGTTTGATTTCGCCATACTTTTTAGCAATTAGTACTGTTTAATTTATTTCTTGTGGTTGCTGTTGTTATTATGGTTTTGTTATGTGTGTGTGTGTTTTTGTTTTGTTTAAGTAACTGTTTTTTGGCGGCCAGTTCACAGCCGCATCCGCATAATGCGTGGTTGATTTTTCTTCTTCTTCTCTCCCTCTTCCGTCTGCTTTTGTCTCGTTATTTACTTAAATTTCTCCGCGCTTTTCGACATCTAGAGCTCACGTGTTTTGTTGCGTGTTTCAAATTTTATATGTTTTTGTTTTTGTGTGTGTGTTTTTTTTTTCCCCCCTTTGCTTCTGCTTTTTCCTCTCCCTTCGGATATTTTGGTATGCTGTGCTGAATGTTTGTCCCATGCATGTTTGCTTCTTTTCTGCTCCGCTTCCTTCGTCTACTCTCATTTGATGCTATATAGTTTACGTCTAAATGCTAGTTACGCTACACTATTCTTCGCACAATGTTCTTTCTTTGTTTTTACTGCTGCTGCTGCTGCTGCTGCTTTTGTATTTTACTTTACTGTTTCACTGTGCGCACTGTCCGGTTTTCTTTGTGTTTTCTTTCCTTTTTCTTTTGTTTTTTTTAGTAGTTTTCAAAGTGAGTTTTATTTGATTGAATACCATACATTATTACGCTCCACTTGCATTGTTTTTGTTCCTAGATCTATCGTTCCTAATATTTTTTTCCTCTCTCTCTATCTCTCTCTCTTTCTCTCTCCCTCTCCCTTCGCTTGTTTTAATGAAGCACTTTTTGCACATGGTAACACACACACATACACACGAATGATAAGTTTCTACGGGCTAATGTTTTCCCCTTTTATTTGTTTTTTGTTATTTTTTTTCGCTTTTTCTTTCTTCTTCATGTAATAGCCACTCTTTTTTTTTACGATTTGCATGATTACCATCCGTCAGTTTTGGTCAGAAATTAGCAAAGAGAAGAAAAAAAAAGGTAGTTGCTGCAAACACTTGCCTCTCGTTCGACGTTCTTTCGGCTCGCGAGAGTTGGTGAGAAAGCGTGGAAGTAATTGGTTTTCAAAAAATGTCACAAAACACCCACTTAGCCAGCCCGTGTAGTGTGGTGCTGGTGTGCTGCAGGCCCGGCAAATCCGACCGCTCCGACTCCGAAAGAGGCCGGAGCATTCTCCCATAACATGTTGCATTTTCCACTCCGTATGAGGTCCAGCCTCTTCAGCTTTAGGTTCGTCGCTTTCCCTCTTTTCACTTTTCTTCTCTCTCTCTCTCTCTCTCCCCATCAAGAGGCGCTGTATTGAGGCTCATTGCGAGCCGAATAGGAGAATTAACTTTCGTTTTCTTATAAAACATGCACCACGTGTTTCATCCTTTCATCCATCCGCGCACCATTGTATTGTGCGGAACTAGAGACTAGACGAGAGTAGAAGCACACGTGTACACACACGTGCCCCCGTACTTGGTATGAAAGCAAAATCATGTATCCCCTCCGTTGCAGAATGCATTGCAAAGACTCGGTAGCTGTAGAGTTTGAGTGTGTTTGTTTTGCTTTGTTTTTTTTCTTCTTTTATTTGAATGTATTACAAAAAGTTCTCACACCGATTGGTAAGAATTCTTTTTTATTTTTTATTTTTTTCAAACGAACGCTCTCGTTCTGTCCCTCCGAAAAGCGTGCATTTAGCAACAACTGGCTGGCCGTTTTAATACTGGTGGCGTGGCACAGAAAAGAACATGAACGTTCCAGCGATGATCTATAATGCCCGAGATTGTGCTTCTTATGTACACCATGCAGCAGTCGCGCTGTGAGTTAGTGTCTGTTGTATTGTTTTATGCGCAGTTACTTTGGTTCATCTATTTCATTGGTGGTTGCCTCTCTCTCTGTTAGTTAGTAGCTTAGTGCAAAGCGATGCTATTGCGTAAACCTAACTTCCAAACCGATCAAAAACATATCCCTTTTTTTTCTAATCATTCCGTAATTATGCAAGATGAGATTGTTTGATGAGAAGGGAAAACAATGTATTTCGGTACTGTTTTAACTACGCTTAACTCCACAAACACGTACACAAACAAGAAAGCGGGCAAATGAAAAGCTTCCACTACTATCGTTTTGTTCTTTCCTTGGTTGATTTCCGTTTACTTTTACTACTTATTTGGTTTCTTCGCTTTCTTTCTCAAAGTTGAAGTTTCAATCGAATTTATTTTTTCCTCCTTTCTTAGTGTTACCTTTGCTTAAAGTGATAAAGTGTGCTTGTGCGCGTGTGTGTACATGAGGGGGGGGGGGGGGATGAGTTCGCTGAAAAGCTGAATGGGAATGGTGATGTTAGCAATCAAAGAACAACACAAAAACGCCTTACTATTATGATGCTCCCCGAGTAGTGGGGTAGTAGCAGTAGTAGTTTGTGCTAGTAGTCTGTCCCCAAAATGGCAACAACTTAGTCAAAAGAGAGGGAGGAGGAGAACGGAGCAAGCAAAACTACTTTCTTTTACTATAAAGAGCATCATTTTGCTTCACTTGTTTTGTTCATGTTACCACCCGAACTCCTCGAACTTTATGCTGGATAGAGTGAGAAAGGAGGAGTTCGTTATTTTGGTTGCTTTGTTTTATTTTCAAACGCGCTCAAAATTTGCATACCGAGTTTTGTGCGCCCGACACACACACACACACACACACATTGTTGCTGCTGCGTTTCAATTGTTTATTTGCAATTACTTAAACGTTACCACGCCTCCAACCTGAACGTCACGGTGTTCGTCACTACCGGTTCACTAGCTTATGATCATATATTACAGGGACAAATATTAGTATATATGTATGCATGTGTGTGTGTGTGTTTCTTTTTTCTTTTTGTTTGTTTGTTGCTTCTACTTGTTGGTTTGCTGCTTCCACATTGCCGGTCACACCCGGTCACTATCAAAACGGATACGCTTGCGCGAGTTTAGTTTAGTAGTTTGCTGTGTAGTAGTAGTCATAATAATAATAGTAGTAGTAGTAGTAGTAGTAATAGTAGTAGTTTATCTGCCATTTATCTAACCAAGATTCGTCTAATGCTGCCTGTTGCTGCTTGGCTAGGAGATTAGTACTATAGCTCTCTGCATCGTTTCCCTATCGTGAGTGTGTTTGTGTGTGTGTGGTCCTGCCCTTACCCTACACCTTATCTCTGTGTTCGTGTGATTGTATGTGTACTGAAGGAGAGTGTGTGTGTGTGTATAGCTATGCATTAGTTTAGTATTTAGTACGTTTTTCTTTTGGGTTGGTTTTCGGCGTACATGGGACCGCGTCGGGCGACGTTTACAACGCACGTGCCTAATACCAATCGAACTGCAAAAAAAGTCGTCTTACGCCCATGCTGCAACCGTAATAAACATTAATCCGAAAAATGCAATATTGCAACCGAAAAAGCAGTTTTTTGTTGCGATCAATACAGCCTCGAAGCAACTGGGAGAAAGCCTGGTGCTAGTAGAATGAACATTTATTTCTCTGCACTGCTACATTCATCATGACATTGGTTCATTTCCGTACTACCCCATGTACTAGCCATCTTTTACTTATGATCAAACACACACACACATTTGCTTTGATTTTTTCTTCCACTTTCCTATTACCAGCTTGTATGTTGAGGATTTTGTAAATGGCATTTAAACGCAAACATTGGATAATGTCCTTCGCTTTGATAATGATTATAAACTCTGTTTGTGTGTTTATACGCGTGTAGTCCATTACTTAGTACATAGAGCGGACTTGGGACCACTTGTTTTGTATCGTCAAGATCGCCTTTGCTTTTGTTGAATGCTTGTGCTTGTGTGTGTGTTGAGTTGGAAAATCGTGTGTATTTGTGCGGTTCTTCTTCATTCACCGTTGTGTGTTTTTTTTCTTCTTCTGTTGCGTTTATAAAAAAGAGCTTTCAAGGTCAATTTCAGCGGCCACTAAGTTTGTTTTTCTCCCGCCACTAAGAGTTTGTGTGTGTGTGTGTGTGTTGTTGGAACTGAAAAATCTCGTACCATTTATATTTATAATGTATGTATGTATACATGTATATGCGTGTGTTTGTGTACGCGTGTGTGTGTGTGTTTATGCTTAATAATCTAAATGGCAGCTCCCCTTCCCTTGTAACGCTTGCTGCGCTGCTCCGTCCACGATCTGCACGCGTGCACGCCACGCCTCGCTCAGCTACTACCTGTGTACTACGCAACACTTAGTTCCATACTCGCAGGAACGAGTCCCAGGATCCTGTCGCCACCGCCATACCGTTCTCGGTCACGCCTAAGCAGGACACGCGGTTGTCGTGCCCGGCCAGTATGCCCGCCCGCTCCGCCTTCAGCGTGTCCCACACGTTGCAGTTGAAGTCATCGTAGCCCGCCAGCAGCAGCCGGCCCGACTTCGAGAACGCCACGGACGTGATGCCGCAGATGATGTTGTCGTGCGAGTACATGGCCAGCTCCTGGTCGGCCCGGATGTCGAACAGCCTGCAGGTGGCATCGTCCGAGCCCGTCGCAAACGCGTGCCCATTCGGGAAGAAGGTGACCGCATTGATGTCGCTCTCGTGCCCCGGGAACGTCTGCTTGCACTGGCCCTCGCGGATGTCCCACAGCTTCGCCGAGGCGTCGCACGCCCCGGAGACAAACACCCGGCACTGGGGCGACAGCGACAGCGCCATCACGTCGCCGGTGTGCCCCAGGAACGAGGTGCACTGTTGGCCCGTCTCGATGTCCCACAGCCCGCACGACATGTCGCCCGAGCTCGTCACGATCTGGTTGTCGTCCAGGAACCGGCAGCAGGACAGGTAGCCCGTGTGGCCGGGCAGCTCCCGCGACACGCGCACCGTGCCCTCGCGCGTCTTCAGATTGTAGATCGAGCAGATGTTGTCCAGGCCGCCGCACGCGACAAAGTTGCCGGACGGGGCGTACGCGCACGTCATCACCCAGGAGGAGCGCAGCGGGATCGCGTGCACCTTGTTGGTCGTGTGCGAGTCCCACACGATCAGCTTGCCGTCCTGCGAGGCCGACACCAGGTTGCGCGAGTCGCTCCCCCAGTGCATCGCGTAGATCTTCGCCAGATGGCCCCGGAGCGTGCGCCGGGTGCGCATCTGTATCCGGCCGATCGGTTCGAGATTGTTCGTCGCCTGGACGAGCGACGTGTCGCAGGCCGCCTTCCGCGCGTCCCGGATCGCATTCTTCAGCGTTTCCGCCTCCTGCCGCAGCGCCTCCAGCTCGTTCATCTCTCTCTGGTGCTTGTGTGTGTTCGGGGTTTGGGCTTTGGGCTTTTCGCGTGCGGTCTAGCTACACTCGGATAGTCTACGCCTTACAGTCTAACGTTGGAGAAGCAAACCTTTTTGAGCGTAACGTTTCGTTCCGTAATCTAATCGCGGTTTCGGTTCACTATGCCTTGTCACCTTTTTTGTGCATTTAGCTTTGGGCTCTACCTTCAAATACTGTGCGCTATTTGTTACCACACGAACTACTTATCTATCGCTAATGAACACCTTTTTTTGTTTGTTTGTCGCTACTACTACCGCTGCTGTTTGCTAGTTGTTGTGCTGGTTTTCGATCTACCTCCGTAGCAGGCTCTCCAAATACTCCAAAGGGACACGTGGTAGAGGGAACAACCGTGTTGCTGTTGCTGCAGGAATGTTGTGCCAAGAAGCGGTGTACTTCCTTCACGCGAATGTATGGCCGCTTCGGAGCCTTTCCTTATGTCGTGTTCGGGTGGTTCGAGCTGATTCCAATTTCGCCACTCCCGCTTCTCACTCCCCTACACCCACCGATGGTTGTCGTCGATGGTGATGATGATGGTGATGATGATGATGATGATGATGATGAAATCACGCCAAACGGAAGGGAACTAGTGGTTTTTTAGGTGTGCTGTTGCGTCTCGAGGCAGTCCTTTTACTGCAGCAGAGGGAAGGAAGAAAGAGACAGAAAGAAAGTAATAATAGGGATGAGTAAAACAGTTCACAGGTTAATGGAGCTTGCTTGGTGTAACTTTTCCGACTTTTCCGACCACCGAAAACGCTCCCTCTTTTAAGTAATAAAAAAAACCACATGAAAATGGCAACAGTTTTCTCATATCCCCTCCCTTACAGTGCCACCACTTCGGTTATTGATTTCATTGTGCCCGAATGTTCACTTCACCTCCCAGCCCACTACTGTTCACGCCGGCCCGTTTAGCGACTTGTTAACATCCTGTTTGGGCTTTTTTCTCCTTTTAAATCTTTGGATGATGTAAATCTGTACTGTTTGAAGTTCAGCAGTTGGTACGGGAATGGAACCACATATTCACACACACACACACACACACACACACACACACACACACACACTCGGAAAAAACCTCTCCGCACCGTACTCCAAAAAGGACACACACCCTGCCTTCGGCTCGGGAGCTGAGGCTTTTACTATCGGTTTTTTCCTGAATTTTCCTCACTCACTTACTCCCTCGTACGCAGAAACGCTCTACACACTGTGGGACGTACACAGAGACACACACACACACCAATGCATTTGCTAAAACTCACACACCGCTCTCACCACAGTGGTTTCGCTTCTCAGTATACGCAATCCTATTGGCTCACATCGTCCATTCACTCACGCTGGTTTTTCGCACTCCAATCTCACAGTTGGCTTAATCTTAACGCAAACAATATTTAGGCAGAAAATACCCCCCAATCTTAATAATAATGTACAAAATTAATGCGTCAGAATTACACTCCAAACGGGTTCGTCGCCTACTCGCACACAACGACAGTCACTGCCTGACTCGGCCTAACCGTTTGCTGATTTTTTTCCGCTATCGAAAGGCAATGTATGAGTGAGCGAATACCACCGTCATCGTCATCATCATCACAGTCACAGCTCACCGTCAGCAATGCGTGAGACACAGGTGTGCGCATACACACACTTGTGCGCTCGATCCCATCGATTCCAATTCACTCTTCATCATCTCACTCTGTCCTAAGTGTGTGTGTGTGTGTGTGTGGCTGTGTAAAAGAAAGGAGAGTGTGTGTGTTCGTATCGTGGACGGCAAATATGCGTGCAAAACGCAAACGAGAGGCGCGGTCACGCGCCGACTGTGTGCCTTGTCTCGGTCTGTACGTGGCCGTTGTGCTCGCTGTGCTCGCCGCTGTAATATGGGTGTGTTGTTGGGACGAGACACGGGCCTTGGGACTTGGGTGCTGTCTACTACTAACACGCGCGTACTACTAACTCGCGAATGACGCGTATGTCAAACTGATTGGGAGAAGAATTGTCAAAAGCGCTTAAAATCGGCCAATTCTCCTGGAAAGGCTGAAGTACTTTCACACACAACTACCTATTGTACAAATTTATTCACAAATAAGCGCACAGACACACACACACACACGCTAGACACTTGGGGATTTGGGGATAGTAGTGTGCGTAGGGCGGCCCTTGCACGTAGGCACCACCAACACGCACAGCGGAAGTTCTTAATCATCTGCATGTATGGCCGAAGTACACGATTTACACCTTTTTAGCACGGAAAACCATGGCCAGCTTTTTGTCGTTTGCTGACTTTTTTTTCCTTCTGTTTGATAGACATGTAAATTCAATTCACATTTCCTTCCGTTCAACACTTGGCTGTACAAACACACACACAGATACACTACATAGGCGTACTCACACATATACACGTACTGTTACAAAATTACTAATATACTATCCTGTTCATCCCTCTCCAAAAGAGCAGTAGTAACGAAGAAGGGAAAAGAGCGAGAAAGAGAGAGAGAGAGTGAATCAGAGGGAGAGAAAAGTCTCACTGTTGGGGCGAGAGACACACACGCAACAACAAAAAAACCGTCATACGAGAGTCGATGGAAATGAAACGGGAAAATGGAATCTTTTTGGGTGTGAAAAACGACACACACACATCAATGGCCAAGGGAGAAAGATAGAGAGAGAGAGAAGAAGGACGGGCCTTTTGCTCGGCCATGTGAGGGAGACGGGAGCGTCTAGAGATGGGTTTTCGCAGAGACTCTGAAGGGTTAAGACGCCGACGAGGGCGTGTATATGTATAACGGGAAGTTAATGGCGGAACGAGGTGGTGGAACTGGGGGTGGGAGGGTGGATTTTTTCACAATTGATAAGGATAGCCTAAGACCCCCCCGGGGCAGGTGGCCGGAACACGATCGATGTGTCTTTTTTTTCAACTTCAATGCTTGGTGCTTCTGCTTGTGGGAGGAAAAATGAAATGGAAATCCACATTTTCACACCATTTTCACCCATCTGTACCATCAGTTCATCCACCCAGCACTACACCACTGCTCGGTTAACGTACGCGAAAGCACCGTAAAGAAGAAACCGCTTTTCACTGTTACGAAAAGCACTAGCGGCAAAAAAAAGGTCGATAAATGTCGGAAAAGTCGGAAAAATTTGACTGTGTTCGGGACCAACGCGTACTTGCATAGCCGTGCCCTTGCGCTACTGCCGAGTCGAACGTGCTGCTGCTGCTGCTGCTGCTGCTTGCCCGCAGGATTTTTCCGACGCAGATTTTCCTCTCTAGCACATTTTCTACCACCACATTATTTCCGCGGGCGCTCGAGCCAGGTTTTCACTGTTGCACTGTGCTTTTCTCAATGGGAACCTTTCCTGCCTTTCCTTGGGTAGCGCGTTTGCGGTACACTCTTTTTTCCAGTGCGCGATGCGATTTTCCTACCGAACACCGTGACCAACGCGAACACGACGGACCGACATGGAGAATTTTCCTAATTTCCTCGATGATGACACTTTGCACACTTGCACGCACACACACGCTTACCTTTTTTGCTCACCTTAACTACCGCTCTCTGCTCTCTTCGCTGTTCGGTGTCACTCTCTCTCTCTCGTTTCAACTGCCGTGTCGATTGCACCGTTTTTCACCAACAGGATAGAGAACGGGCATTTTCCAACGCTCGCACCCACTCACTCACTGGCGTGAGTACATTTTCCCACAAGCTGGATCCACTGTGGATGCCGCTCTCTCTCACGCTCACGCGTAACAGAGGGTGGTGAGAGCAAACGTTTCCTTCGCTCGAGGGAGGAAAATCGCATGCGCAATGGGGCCGTTGGAGTGCCATTTTCACCGCTCATTAGCGCCCGGTGCAAATGCGATGGCGATGGAAAAGCCGCTCACCGAGCAGATGCCAAACCGCACCCCAGTGCGACCAGCTTTGAAGGGGCTCAAAACGATAAGTGGTGGATTTGTGGTTTTAATTTGGCCGATCCATAAGTAGAGTAACAAACTAGTTAAGAACATTTAGTATTCCGTTTTCCCGCTTTAAAATGATTGCAATTGTAAAGAAAAGTTATTTTAAAAATATATAGAAGATTATTCAATCATTGGTAAACGTAAGGATCAGCCCTCTACGTTACGTTAGCGTTACGCGTTACGCGTTACGCCAATTTATCTCAAACCCAAGCAACATTTTTGTTTAACGGCTGTTTTTAGTCGTCGTGGATGGACAAATTGATGGATGATTATATCTAAATATTAGTTATTTTAGTGTAATGCAAGTAATAGCAATAGGATCTGGCGTTACGCGTAACGCTAACGTAACGTAGAGAGCTGATCCTTAGTGTTATTTCATATTGAACAAGAAAAAGCCTTTATCTAAACGTTGCAAACTCACCACCTCTTTACCGTGGCTTTTTCACCTCTCTGTTCAAAAGGACCGTTAATAAGCAAACTTTTTAAAACATTCAGCCAGCATTTACCAACCCAACGCCATTAATCATCGCAATTGTCATCTTGGATGCTTGAGTAATGTTCCGCCTCCATAGCTTAACCTTTGCATTCTTCTTCCATACTTACCCGTTCGTTACCGTCAAGCAAACAACGCTACAACCGGGCTAGTGAAAATCGGAACGTACCAACAGCTTTGTTCTTAATTGTGTATTTTCTTGTCCTTGTATTGATAATAAGATAATTTGTATTTCTATACCATTTTTCATTACCTTTTTATTTTTATTTCCTTTCATTCACTTTCTTATAGACTATATTTTGTTTACTCCTCTCCCTCTATCTTTTGCCATCCCGCCCGAATCAGCGCACTTTTTACTGTCGTTTGTTTGGGTTGTTCTGCTTCTTCTTTTTCACATTTTTTTGTTTTGTGTTTCGCAGCTACTCTCTTACGCGTCTTTCCGATCCGATGCGACCGTCGGTTTTCTTCTTCTTCTTCTTCTTCTTCTTCTTATTTCTTTTCTCCCTTTCCTTTAACGCGGTCGCGGTGTAATATTTTCGATATCTCAAAATGTGTAAAAATGGTGATTTGCTTCTCCAACTAGCTCTCTTCTCTCCTGTTTCTCCTTATCGCTTAATTTCTTTGTATTTCTTCCATTTCTTCCACTTCCGTCCAACTTTGTTTTTTTCTTCTTTCGCACTATCGTTCGATCGCCTACCGTACGTCTAGCTGTTATTGAACATTTCTTACTATGTTTTATTTTATTTCTTATCTTCTTCTTCTTTTTTTTCTTCATGCAACGCTTCTTCTGCCTGGGTTTCATATTTGTATATATGTGTAGTTGCTTTGTTTTTGTTCTTCTTCGATTTGCCTTGATGCTGTAGATATTTCTGCTGTGTTCACAAACGAGTCCCCTACCCTTTGTTTGTTTTCCCCTTTTTTATGTTACTGTTAATCAAGTAATCAAGCTTTCTCAGGCTTCGCGCGCATTGTGCATTTGGATGTCTTGTGCTCGCGTTACATATTGGTCTATGCGATCTCACTGAACTTGCTGGAGGAGCCCGTGGTACGGGGTTGGAATTTTAATCAATTGAATCAATTGCTTTCAACGAAACAATGTTATAACAAGAGAAAACTATAGTATAGTGTGAATTAGATTCTAAATTCTGCTTCGTATGACAATTCATAAGAAACAAATTAAACAGTTTGTAATTGATAACTAAAACTGGTTAAAAGTTTGATACAACAACACAAAAAAACGATCCATAAAAGACGTCACACTGACAGACGTGTACCTTCCGTTCGTGATGAAAACACGCTGGATCGATTAAGGCAGGCAGAGGCGCATTGCGCCAAGCCTTCCACAGGCTGTCGTCCATACGGAAAAAAAACACCGTGCGGTTTTTCGGTTTTTCATGAGTTCGCGAGCATCGCATTGTTTCGCCTTTTGCACAATTTTGCGCTGTTGCTCTTCTCGCTTCATTCCCTCGTACTTCATCGTATTCGTAATTCGGGTGATGGTGTAACATAAATTGTACAAATAGCGCCACCATTATTACACACGCTAGTTCAAAAGCCCCTAAGAATTACATTAGAATTAGATTTAGGTTTCCTCTGCTTCCCTGCGTTTCTCTCTAACCGTCTATATTATGCGCACAATGCAGTTTTTCTTCCCGGTTCGGGTGGCATTTCTCCCTCCACCCGCCGAATTTTGGTATTGGTTTCCGTTCCTGCTACACATTTGTGTTTGTGTGTTTTCCTGTTGTTTTGTGTGCATTTCTAGCACTAAACTGTGCTAAACAGTGAGTGCACAACGTCCTGCACACGCTTCAAATCATGCACTTCAACGCTTAGCAGGGTATCGGTCTTTTATCTGATTCTTTGCTACAGAGTTTCTTTTTGTTTTGGTTTGGTTTGATTTTTTCCTAAACGCACTTTATGTGGTTATTTGTGGTTCCATATGCTGTGCCGTTTGGGTAAACCTGGATGTGATCTTCATTAAGTATCCATTGTTTCTTTCTCCTTTTTTTTCGCTACTTTTTAGCGAAACAATGTCTATTCTTCCCGATGTGGTCGTACCCTTTTGTATACTTCTTCTGTTTTTTTAAAAGCATAAAATTGAAATTTCATCATTCTTGCATCATATTGTGCGTGCAAATCTGTCTGTTTTTCGACTTTTTTGTTTGGTTGTTTGTGTTCTCTTTCGATATGATTCCACCGTTCCATCGTGGAGGGGAATGATGGGGGCATCAGCAAAACGGTAACGCAAAACGGTAAACGTTGAAAGGAAGCAGAAACCGCTCCACCAAAGGGGGAAGTCGGGCGATGGCGTTACGTACACCCGCACCACGCAACGCAGAAAACATATACACATGTACGGGCAGTGCGTTCCTCTCTTTTTGTGCGTGCGTTCCTCTGTTTTCCCTTTTCTAGCAATTCCGGTAGCCTGTTTCCGGTAATCGGTAGTTTGATTAGTGTTTGTATGTGTGTGTTTCTCTTATTGACGCCTTCTGTTTCAACGTCAACCGTCACCGTCACTGGTCGAGTCAATAGATTGTTGGTGCGGTTGCCAGCATTTCGCGCATTTGGCGCACCGGATGTCGAAAGGTGACCTCACGAGCACGAGTCCTTCCCGCCACTGTTCTACCGTGCCCGTGCCCACCGTGGACGCCGTTCCGCTGCATACTAAAAAACCAATCTCTCCGGAAGCTACCCGAACCGCGCCACGGCCCAGCCGGGTCAGCCTTCGGAAAGACCAGCATAAGCCCCTAGATGCAACTAGCCCAAACGTGCCCGCGCAGCAGGACACGGTAGAAGGGGCGGCATCGCCCTCGTGACCCGTCACCCGTCGGAGCCATTATCCGTTGGTGCGAATGCGAACGTGGCGGCAGCACCGGAAGTCTCTTCACCATGGAGAGTGGGAGAGAGTTCCACGGGCTATTCCCTGGCACTGCTTTTACCAGCAAACAATCTTTCGAGCGCCAGCGCGCGACGGAGAAACTAACGCAACCATGCAACTGATGTAACGCTGCATGGTGACGCCGGTAACGCTCTGCACGCGGTACGTAACGCTAATAGACACTAACAGCGTAACCCCAGCATGTTAGAGCTAGTTAGCCATTACAAATGTTCAGAAATCAAAATCAAAGGAGGGAAAGTAACGTAAAATGCACCGGAATCGTTACGTTACACAGAACGAATCCCATTGGTTCATGTGCGACTTCGACTGCTTTTGTGCTCTCTGTCTTCCTCTGTCTCTTTTTGTTGTATTGTGCACGATAGTAGAGGATGCATTGTGCGACTTACATTTGCTTTTATTTTGTCACATCTGTAGAGCGTGCTGCTTAGATCTTGTTGCTGCTCGCCTTTTTGGTTCTTTTTTGCTTGTTTATGTTTTTTTTCATCATTTCTACTACTTGAATATTCTAGTTGTCACACATTTAGTACAAGTAGTTTGCACATGCCGTTTTCTTCCGTCTTTTTTTGTTGGAGATGCACCAAAATGTGATTCTTGTTTATCTTTTCCTCTCTTTCGCTCTCTCTTTCTCTCTTTGCATGATATTTTCGTTTTATATTTGCATTTATTACATTGAGACTATGTGAAATTAGGCAGTGTATGGCGTTTGTTTGTTTGTTTCACTTTCTTTCTTTCATTTGGTTTGATTAGAAATGAATTTGTGTATGTGTTGTTGGGATAAGTGCGATGCAATGGGGGGATGTATATCTGTTTTGAGTGCACTTTTGTGCGACGTTACTGTATCTCTTTTGAGATGGAAGTTCACATTTCAAGCCAAAGGGTTTTCTCATTTCTCATTGCTGTTATTTTGTGGCGTGGCTGGTTATGTTTTGTGTATCTGTAGTATTGAATGATTTTTTTTTTTGTTTGTTCTTGCTTCTCCATGTTCTACCGCCTCAGAGCGGAGATTGCCGTTTCGTAGTGCGCACAGTGTAGTTTTTGTGGGAGTTACACGCTTGCACATTTTCTTCTCCATTGACACAAAAAACTTCGTCCAAAACCATATGCACCGTCGGAATGAACAAATAAGCAACGACAACAATTTGTTTTTACTTTCCCCGCTTTTCTTACGTTCCTTCTTTTCGTGTATAAGGGGGAGGTATATTCGTTGAGCCTGCCCCTTCCCGCCACCATTTTAGGGGAACATGGGCAAAACCAACACAATATTGTAACAGAAACAAAACAAAAACCCTTTACAAAGCACATCGAGACAAATTTGTTGTTCGAACACAACTAACGTTGTGCCGTTACTACGAGGTGAAAATCCCATGTCTCCTGCCTGCAGCCTAAGCACACAAAGGGCCAAAGTCCTCCTGTCGGTCTGTTTCATTGCGATGTGCTGCAATCGAGTGATATAAATTACGTGAGCCTATCGATTTTACACACACTGGATTGCATTCGAATCATCTCTGATTTTTGAGTTTTTTGTCTCTCTCTCTTTTCTTCTGCTGCCTGCATTTACTTTGGCCCTTTCCCTTTCATCGATTGAAAATGAGCCCCTTAGTTTGTATATTCAAGCGATAAAAGGTGTGATGAGGTGCTGGGCCGAAGGCAGGGGCGGAGATTTTCTCTCTTTTTTCTCTTTTTTATTTTATTTTGCCAAGCAGCAGGATAGGACCGACCGACTACCGAACTGTAACTGAGCCTCTTAGCCAGACGGTACACGGCCGGTCATTCTGCTGCATCGGTTTCGCTTTTGTTGCGATGAAGGTGTGCCAGCAAAAAACGACAACGAAACAACA
The DNA here is from genome assembly GCF_943734735.2 of Anopheles gambiae. Lineage (NCBI taxonomy): Eukaryota > Metazoa > Arthropoda > Insecta > Diptera > Culicidae > Anopheles > Anopheles gambiae. Next base: position 92,524,218 of record NC_064601.1, read on the forward strand.
ATAAACTCGGAACACTTATGGAGTGGGGGGAGAGGGGGGGGGAGGTGAGAAGGGATGAAGGTGTAGGAAATATTGAGGGAATTTTTGGATCGTCTGTGCTAGAGTGCCCCTAGCACAAGTACGAACATACTTCCACATACTAATATACTTCTCGTACGTAATGGTTTCACAGCCGAAAGGAAAGGTAGAACGCGATCACAAATAACAACCTAAAACGGGCTTAGTAAATGAAACAAAGTAATGCTCTAACAATTTCAACTGTTGGCCGATTGGGTTTTTTCAACTTTCAAAAATGGAAAATGGTATTTTTGTTTTGGAAATTTCGATTAATTGTTCCATGTTTGCTACTACTAACATAACACTACCGAAGTGAATTAAGTAAGACAAAGATGTGTTATGAACAATAAGAAATGATCGTTAATAGCTTAATGTACTAAAACTCGAGGAGCAAAACCGGTTGTACTAAAAACGCTCAATACAATACTAAATACGAATAATACTTTGAGTAGCGCGCATCCGCTGCCAAACAGCAGATGTAAACTTAACAAGGCAAACGATGCACACATACATTAATCTAACAATGGCATAATTGTACGGCTTCGAGAATGGCATTTGTTTGCTTCTTCCGTTTTTGTTTCTGCACTTCTGTTCTTTGTGTGCTTGTTTCGTTCGTTTCTCGTTTTTGTGGCTTTTTAGTTTGTTTGTTATTTTGTTGTACGTTTTGTTTTCAGTTTCTTAGCTTTCTTCTTCTTTTTCTTGTTCTTCTCTTTCTCTTTCTTCTTCTTCTTCTTCGTTATGATTGCTTTGGGGGGGTTTGAGATTTTATGCATATTACGCTATTGGTTCCGCTAATTTTCCACATTTAGTTTTTTTCCCTCTCTTCGTTCTCTCGCTCTCATTCTTTCCATCTTTCTACCTCCCTGCATAGTTGTACGTCTTAGTATATAGTACGAAAAAAACAACATAAAAAACACGTATATCGATACATCGGTAATCGGTACACATAATACAACATATATATCGCTACTGTTGATCCTGCTTCTCCTCTTCTTTGCTGTCTCGCTGCGGCTGCTTCTATCCAACACTAGACCCTCCCACAAACAGGCCTTGTATTTGTGGGCAGGATGGAATAGGCAGGATGGGTGGATCGGTACCTTACACCCCTATACCCCCTTTTCCATGTCTACTACCACCGCTTCATCATCGGTTTGATCGTTCGTCCACTCAAAAAAACAAAACCAACCCCCACTGGAGCCTACAGTGTGGTTTTTGTTTGGTTGCTTGTTTGCTCTGAGTATGATCTATTCATGTGGCGGCAGCATCAGCATTCAGCTTCGGTTACCGCAATCACCACTGCTGCAGACCAGAACGATAACCAACGATGTCCACACGAAGGTGCACACTTGCGCCAATCGAAATTTATCTCAATCGAAGGTGTGTGAATATCCTAACTGTTCCACCATTCTCCCAGTGAGCCTCTCGCAGTGAGAATGGCGGATGGAGTTGGCCACTTGCACGATTGAGATAATAGCCCTTCCGATCGGGATGCAACGGGTGCATTCCTTCATCGCAGTGACAGCACAAAAGCATTGGAGTGGTGGAAGGCAGGCTTTTGTAGCCTTATTACCCACCTTATTGCCTGGCGAGACAGCCGCGCCCAGCTCTTTCACCAGCTCTTTTACACCTACTGCGGTTTCTGTATATTAGGTTGTTGTACAACTAGAAATGGATGTCTGTGTGTTTGTGTGTTTCTTTATATGTGTGAATGCAGTAAACATAGGTGACACATAATTGTAACGCAAAAGAGCTAACGCATCCAAAAAATGCTATTCTTTATATGGCTGTGTGTGTTAGTGTGTTAGTAAACTAAAAAGTCGTTCAGTCAAACGCCTTCAGTTGAGGTAGTACAACCACGGTCACCAACTCGGAAGGTGTTTGCATAATTGTATACTAAGGTGAGAGCAAACGTTACCGAAAACGTAACACATTCTGGAATAAGGCAGTATCGTTAACCCTCGCACACCAGGTACGTTACCAAAATAACGCTATCAGCCAGGATTGAGTCCAGGAACTCAGTGGTACCAAACTAAGTCCCCTTCTGGCTGAGGGGCAGAGAGGCTGATGTCCATGTATACCAAGCGGATCGAAAAATGGTGCGTGCCAAACCAACTGCACACTTGAACCACACTTGGACCACAGCACTGTTTGGGAAGCAAAAATTAAGTTCTCTGTACACCTTTCCACACGGGGAAGGGCCATCATGCGAACGCACGCACGCACGCAACAACAACAACAAAAACGACTTGAAGACGTGCACGTACCAAAAAAACCGACGGTCCATTTCACACTACGTTTTCGTACGCATGTGCGTCAAAATGCGCGACCGGGAGAGGGAGCTTGGGAAGGTTGGTGGTGCGAACGGGCGCGAGACAGGCGTTTTGCTAGGAATGGGAACGATTCCTTCTCACCTCTTCTCACCCATTCGTGCACACACACACACACACACACCATCGATTGAAGCAACAACAAATGCCTGCCAGCAGCATACTAACGGTGCGAGGGAGCGATACCACAGCACTAAGCATAACAGTCCGTGGCGTTACGGGATGCGTTACTGAAAGCGGTTACAGGTGCGTCACGGAAAAGTAACGTAACGCTGGGACGCGTGAGACGAAAGGATGACCACTAGAGCCACCAGGGATGATTCTTTCATCTCTTGCAACAGGGAAAAGGGACAGTTAGGGTTTGTTGGGCGGAAATTGAGCGTATTTTTTATGAAAAGAATGGTTTCTTGCGAGGAGATATTTGAGAATGAAAAAAAAAATCACGGTCCTCACACACACACACAGCGGAGTCGAACCAATTTATGGGCGCCCCCAAAACGGCCTTCCATGTTAACTCCGTTAATGTCTGTGTGTGTGTATTTGTATTTCTCTCTCCCTCTTATAACGTTATCGTTTGCTCTATTTTTTCTGTATGATTTCATGCAAGCCACTGTCTTATGTATGTGTCCGTGTACTTAGGGATGATACTCTGGTGATGGTTGTGTACGTGATTAGTATCTGCTTTTGGTCGCTTGATTGTTCACAGGGTGGGTGGTGTGGGTTTTCAGTGTTTGCTTAAGTTTGCTCTTTGTTTTGGTCGTGTTTTGTTGGTTGTATAAAATTGGTTTTTGAGTTTAAAAAGTTTGCATAGAAACCGGGTTGTGCCTCCGGGGTCAGCTCGGAGGCTCGTAGAAAAATCTGTTTGTTAAGAAGAGGAGATTGTAGTTGGTCTAGACTTCGCTATCAGAGGGACGTCCCACTGAACTAATTGCTCACACCGTGCCACTGGTGCTACTTGGGGAATTCGTTTGAAAATCAATTAGAATGGTTCCAATTTGTGTGTGTTTTGTATTTTTTTTTTATAAATTTTGGAAATGTAATTCTTTAAACCCCAATCCGGAAATTATGAAGCTTTTTTTTGTTTTTTTTTATAAATACCAATTCTCATGCCTTATGCCGTTTGTGTGAGAAATTTAGAAAAAAATAAGTTTTGGATTTTGTAAAAAATAATTAATAAATGGCGACAAACAAGCTTGAAACATCGACCAACTAGTTTGTTGCTAGAACTACCGTTCAGCCAAAAAGATACAAAACGAAACTGTAACCTAAACATAATTTTTCTCAAAGCACCGTCCGCTTTGAAACGGGCGTTACACCGGCAGCTGCTGTCACGCTACGTAGCAGTAGCGGGCCAGCCTGTTGCCATTGGAAGCACTGTCCTACTGTCATACACCGTGTGCTCGTGTGCCTACTACGATGCTGCAGAGGCTAGAGTGTTGCGGTACAACACGCTGAGACAAACATGTGAAGCATCTATGCCTTTTTTTTTTGTTCTGTGTTTTTGTTAGTTGATTTCTTCGAAATTGCTAAATATATTGGTCAAAAACAAATAGGAAAGCAAAACCAATCAATGGCAGAATGGTTAGAACGTTCTCTATGCACTAGGTTTGTTGTTTTTTCGTTTTGTTTGTTTCGTTTTAAATCGGCTTGCACAATAAACCATCCAGCCAGTGGAGAGAAAACAATAACCTGACCTGTTTTTTTTGCAATTAGTTCTTCTGTTTTTTGCAAAGGAGAATGCGGGGAGACGAGCGCGGATACTTTCCTCGTACTCCAGCTACTTCGTACACTCAATCGCACTACGACTACCACTAAACGGTACTCATTTCTGAATGGCTGTACGCGTTTTTATGCTGTCCGACATTGTCCTGGCCCGATCTTACCGTACCTCCGTGGAGACAGCGCAACAGGTTTGGCGCTTAGTTCCACACGCGCAGGAACGAGTCCCAGGACCCTGTCGCCACTGCCATTCCGTTCTCCGTGACACCTAAGCAGGACACGCGGTTGTCGTGCCCGGCCAGTATGCCCGCCCGTTCCGCCTTCATCGTGTCCCACACGTTGCAGTTGAAGTCATCGTAGCCCGCCAGCAGCAGCCGGCCCGACTTCGAGAACGCCACGGACGTGATGCCGCAGATGATGTTGTCGTGCGAGTACATGGCCAGCTCCTGGTCGGCCCGAATATCGAACAGCCTGCAGGTGGCATCGTCCGAGCCCGTCGCAAACGCGTGCCCATTCGGGAAGAAGGTGACCGCATTGATGTCGCTCTCGTGCCCCGGGAACGTCTGCTTGCACTGGCCCTCGCGGATGTCCCACAGCTTCGCCGAGGCATCGCACGCCCCGGAGACAAACACCCGGCACTGGGGCGACAACGACAGCGCCATCACGTCGCCGGTGTGCCCCAGGAACGAGGTGCACTGTTGGCCCGTCTCGATGTCCCACAGCCCGCACGACATGTCGCCCGAGCTCGTCACGATCTGGTTGTCGTCCAGGAACCGGCAGCAGGACAGGTAGCCCGTGTGGCCGGGCAGTTCCCGCGACACGCGCACGTTGCCCTCGCGCGTCTTCAGATTGTAGATCGAGCAGATGTTGTCCAGGCCGCCGCACGCGACAAAGTTGCCGGACGGGGCGTACGCGCACGTCATCACCCAGGAGGAGCGCAGCGGGATCGCGTGCACCTTGTTGGTCGTGTGCGAGTCCCACACGATCAGCTTGCCGTCCTGCGAGGCCGACACCAGGTTGCGCGAGTCGCTCCCCCAGTGCATCGCGTAGATCTTCGCCAGATGGCCCCGGAGCGTGCGCCGGGTGCGCATCTGTATCCGGCCGATCGGTTCGAGATTGTTCGTCGCCTGGACGAGCGACGTGTCGCAGGCCGCCTTCCGCGCGTCCCGGATCGCATTCTTCAGCGTTTCCGCCTCCTGCCGCAGCGCCTCCAGCTCGTTCATCGTTTAGCGGTGTACGCGGTTCGGTTTACTTCTCTCTGTATCTCTCTTTCTCTCTCGCTCTCGCCGAAGCGTTTGCTGCTGGGTCTGACCGTCTGGCTATGGGAAGCGTTCGAGCCAGTCGATGATCCTTGGCTGGTGCCTCACCCAAGCGCTTTCCCGACTGCCTTTGGGGGAAATTGGGTGCTACCACGGATCCGACTCTAGTTGCCTCGACACGTCAAACCGCACGCGAGAGCAACAGGAAAGCGCCTTTCCACCTTTCCGCTTCTTCCTTCTCCTCTCTCACACACGCACACACACACACACACTCACAAACAGTGTCCCGGAGACCGAAGGGCTAGTCCGCGTACAGTACAACTCCAGGCTTTTCCGACTGCTGGTCACGGACTCATGCAAAAATTTTCCCGTTTTCCGCACAGACACACACACAAGCGCGCGTTATTTCCTGCTGTGGTTCGCACACTCTCTCGCTCCCACACACGTTCTTTTACGAGCTTTCCTTCTTTTTCACGCTCTCTCTCTCTCTCTCTCTCTCTTGCTCGCTCGCTCTCACTCACACGCACACGTCTCACGACACGGCGAGCTCACGCATGTCACAGCGACGACTCGACGGTGACGATACACAGACGACGGGCCAGCAGCACGGACTGCTGGGTTGCAATGTGAGGAAGCACCGCACACCCTCCCCGCTTGCTGGCTGGTCGTAGGCGCGCCCGTGGATGATATGAGCGAACGTCGTCGTCCTCTCCTGCCGTTCCCCTTTTTTCTCTAGGCGGACGATGAGAGAGCGTGAGCGTGATGAAAACTCTCGCTCGTTTTCACGCTCGCCTTCCCGCAATAGCAGCCAGCACTAAGCACGAAGCAATTTATCGATTATCTGCAGTTTTACCCGTGTGTGCTGCTATACCACCCAAAAAACCACGGCTGCTCTCTCGCTCTCTCGCTCTCTCTCTCTCTCTCTCGGTCACAGACACACTCCGTGCAAAAGCTGGCTGCCTAGTTGGTCACCTTTACGCCGTCACTTCGTTTTTTCTTCTCTCCTCGCAGCGAAACTGTTCTTTTTTCTTCTCTTCATTAACTAATATACATATATATTTATCTAACCGACTGCAAATGGAAATGGCAAAAGTAGGAGAAAAAAAGGGAAAATCACACACAATTGCACTGATTAGTTTTGCACGTTACACATACACACACACACACACAGGCCCGTCACAGGATGTTCAATCCAGTCCAGCTTTGGAACCGCAATATGGGCCACCACCATCCATCCCTCTCTCATCTCTCTTATCTCCTCAAACGCCCACCCCACCCAAACGGGGATTGAAAAGTTGCCGTTTTGTACTGGAGTGACCATCACCACCCCTTGCTCCCCTTATCCTTGGCTTCGAGCCCCATTTTCGCAGGCACAAGAGTCCCCATTCCATTCCCCTTCCCCCCCCCCCCCCTTCTACACCACACTTTGCACCTGACGTGACCGTAACGTGACGGACCGTCCCGTGCAAACTGCAGGGTTCGCTTATCGTCCCAGCCCAGAACACTACCACACACACACACACACACAGACACACAAGGGCTTCAGTTCTTTTTTTTCACTTTTTTCACCCCACCCTTCCACGGCAGTCAATCAAGGTTGACATTGATGTGTGCGCGAGCACTGTTCCCTGCGCTGGAAGCGATCGAAAACCCCTGCACCCCGTGCAGGGCGTGTTCCAAGTGGGAACGCAAACGTGTGTGAGATAGAGCCGAAAGAAAAAGAAGAAGAAGAACAGAACTAGAAGAACTAAACGAACAGAAAATTGAACACTTTTTCTTCTTCTTCCTCTTCTTCTTCTTCGGTGGTCCTGATTTTCTTCCTGACCACTTTTGCCTACACTTTGGAGTTTGCTGATCGGGGGGGGTAGGGGAAGTTTTGGAGGATGAAGTTTTGGCCCCTCCGTTTTTCCTCCCTAACCTCAATCCTACTAATAAAACCTTTCATCCAACCATCGCTATATAGTTGGGCAAACTATTAAAATGCACAAAGGCACACACACACGCACACAGTCACACACATGGAACACCCGCTATGCGTGCGCTGGGAACACTGGAGCAAAATTTTCCACCGAACCGTCCTTAAAACCATCATCAATCATGGGGCGCCTCCATCGGGCTGCACGCACTTGGGCCAGATTTGCTGGGTGAGGCCCGTTGGCCACACTTTTCCGGCTGGATAACACTCACCCTTACACTGCACTACGGTACGGCCGATTTTCATACACTATTCTGCTGCTGGATGCACATGATACGGTGGAAAATTGCAATTTTCTCGTCCGCGGTACCGTGGTTGCGACTTTTCCGTGACTCAGTAAAAAAACGAAACACTCCCCGAGCGAGCACTGGGTGTGCGCTGGCCGTCCCGATGGCTTTTCCAACCTGCTCATTTTTTCCCTGCTCTCTTGCTCTCTCGCTCTCTGGGTGCAATTTTCCACTCTCTTGCTCTCTGGGAGGCCGACCAGATACGCAACACCAGGCAGCAGGCCCTGGCGATGACGACAGCTTTTTCTGGAGCTTTTCCTGCTGTTGCTGCTGCGATGGGGAGAGTCAACAGCGAGAGCGGGAGAGAGCGCCCATGAGAGAGAGAAAGAGAGAGAGCGGTGTCCGTGTTGCGCTTGCTCCAACGCACACTTTTGGCTTCCGAAAATTTGCTCGCCGACATTTTTCTTTTCCCGCAAGGCAAGGCGCGCACACAGGCCGAGCGCGCTGGAACATGGGAGCTTTTTTACGGGAGAGCGAACGGCGGCTCCGGGCGGTTTGCTGCGGCAACTGTGTGGCGGCAGTCGGTGGAAGCTAACTACAGGGCGGTTGTTCTCGGTTGGTGAAAATGTCGTTCCCATGTGCTCGGCCACATTCTTACCATACATCCGGGCAATCGACTCTCGCTGTGCAAGAGGGTAGAGCAAATGGGAAAAAGCTTACCCAGCGGCACTCTGTGCACGGAATCGATTTTATTTCTAAAAAGGTAAAGTGTTGTTTGAAGTTGTTGTTAAACAGATAATTAAATTAAAACGTATTTAAACTAATTTCAGTTGATACCACACTCCGTAGCTGTATACACTCTGGGGGAGTTTGCCTTCAAAAAGCTCGCAAAATAACCGTCATTTTAAACCATCATCCTACCTTCAAACGACCATGGGATGCCGTTATCGCATAACACACCTGTTGAAGATCACCAAAGTAAGTGAAAATTGAAAGAAGAGAACACCGCGCAGCAGCAGGTATGGTCATAGATATACACGTATGAGACTTTATTCATGAATTTAGACGATCTGCACATAACAAACAGAAATCTGCAACGGTCAACACCGCTCCAAACCAGAGTGTGCCGGATGCCATCCTCCCTCTGGATCGTATTTGGAATTTGGCTAGTGCAAGATGATGGTCAGCAAGAGGATTGGAGGTGGGAAGGAGGGAAAGGGGATTGGTTTTTGGTTGGTGATGTACTATATTCGTATTAAAAAGGGCATTCCATTCTTCAGTGTTCAGTGCTCCTACCTCCTATGTGTTCTGGTCTTTCGCTACACTCTAGCTTCTCTCTAGCTCTACTTTGCCTTTTGTTATAGTCGCCGAAGAATGATGAACCCGCCATTCCCGCCCCTACTACTTCCTATGTTGGGTGCGTGTGTTTTTGCCAGTGAGTTTTCATTGTACGGAATTGTGCATTGCTTGCACTGTGTTTGATGTAAAACGTCCATTATCATCATAATCAACAACATCCGTCAATATGCTGCATCCACAAGGGTGTGCGGATAAGCTCGCATTAACTGCTGCTGATGGATGTGGAGCTCGGCTTGACTTAAAACCCGGCATATGGTTATTAGATGTTTGTGATAGTGTGCTTGCTTTTTCGATAATTTTCCTCCATTTCATTCATATTCGCCCTGTCTAGGGGATTCTCTCCACACTTAAATCCTTCCCGCGTCATTCCGGAGATCCTGCACATCATCATTCTGTGTCTGATTGTTGTTATTTTCATTCCTTTTTTTGTTTTGTTTTGTTTTAGTGTTTTCTATCCATAAATATATTCCGTTTTAGTTGCCTTTCAACATTCAACACATCGAACGCTACTGCACACCATCCACTTTTCCTACAGCTTACAAATTTGCTTGCTTGTTGTTTTAGGTATAATAATAATAATTATAGTAATAGTCTATATGCCAATCGATGTTCCTAAGCCGTGGCCATTTTCTCCCACCCACAATCTTTATCTCTTTCTCTCTCGCTCTCGCTCTCTCTCTCTATGTGCCCTTCTTTGCTTCACTTTGTTTTCTTTGATTTGGGATCCCTTTTCTGCATTGTGCAGAGGAAGGCAGCGGCGGCCCATTTCCTTCCGAACACACGCGCGTCCTTCGCCACACAAGGGGTATACTACACGTGTACGCACACACCCGAAACCGAAGCGAAGGACTAATGAATAAAACTTAAATACTAACCTAAAAAATACAACGTACATGTATTTAGGATGCGTTTTTGGGGTGCATCAGTTTGTGCTGCTGCTGCTGCTGCTCCTGCTGCTGCTCGTAAACGCATTTAACGTGAGACATTTCTGTGCGCGCGGGCGCGATCGCTTTCGGCATTCGTAACCGCAGCTTTCCATGGGCGAATGGGATTCAAAATGGTAAATGTAGAGAATGTTACAAAGCAAGAAAAAAAACACAATAGTTAACCAATAAGATGCAATAATACGGGCGTAAAAATACCGATTGTTTTTGTTTGCAAAATTAAAAAAGAGAAAAAAACAACTCGCTATTGCTTGGGTAAGGTTTTAACGACGTGTGCTTGTTGACGTGTGTGGGAAGGGGGGATGTGTGTTGCGGTTTGTCCTCTCCTGTCCGTACATGTTGAAACGCGGCTCGGCTCGTTGCATTTGAATTTGAAGAGCATTTGGTAAGGACCAAACGGCGGTAATTGCAAATTCACCATATTCACCACACTGCAGAGCATTGCACAGGTGGCGCCCTCTACCGTACGCTAGCATAAGCTATAGCGCGTGGTGTGGTGCCAACGACTCGAGTTAAACCGTGCTCGCGGAGTGTAAACTTGGAACAGAGCTAGACTGCTCCTCACACGCTCAACGACAGTTCCACGGACAACGAAAGGGTTGATAATAAGAAAATAGGTAAAAAATAATCCTTCCAATGTGCGGGTTTCGCCGCTGCGTCGACGAATGTTGGTGAACTTTTCGTACGCTCTCACACTACACACACACACACACAAAATTCCACAAACACTCTCTGTCTCTGCTGCTTCGCTTAGTTCCACACGCGCAGGAACGAGTCCCAGGACCCTGTCGCCACCGCCATACCGTTCTCCGTCACGCCTAAGCAGGACACGCGGTTGTCGTGTCCGGCCAGTATGCCCGCCCGTTCCGCCTTCATCGTGTCCCACACGTTGCAGTTGAAGTCATCGTAGCCCGCCAGCAGCAGCCGGCCCGACTTCGAGAACGCCACGGACGTGATGCCACAGATGATGTTGTCGTGCGAGTACATGGCCAGCTCCTGGTCGGCCCGGATGTCGAACAGCCTGCAGGTGGCATCGTCCGAGCCCGTCGCAAACGCGAACCCGTTCGGGAAGAACGCCACCGCATTGATATCGCTCTCGTGGCCCGGGAATGTTTGCTTGCACTGGCCCTCGCGGATGTCCCACAGCTTCGCCTTCGCGTCGCACGCGCCCGACACGAACGTTTTGCCCTGCGGGGCCAGCGACAGCGCCATCACGTCCCCGGTGTGCCCCTGGAATGATGTCGTCTGCTGGCCCGTCTCGATGTCCCACAGCGCACAGGACATGTCGCCCGAGCTCGTCACGATCTGGTTGTCGTCGAGGAACCGGCAGCAGGACAGGTAGCCCGTATGTCCGCCGAGCTCGCGCGCAATGCGCACGTTGCCCTCGCGCGTCTTCAAATTGTAGATCGAGCAGATGTTGTCCAGCCCGCCGCACGCGACATAGTTGCCGGACGGGGCGTACGCACACGTCATCACCCAGGAGGAGCGCAGCGGAATCGCGTGCACCTTGTTGGTCGTGTGCGAGTCCCACACGATCAGTTTGCCGTCCTGCGAGGCCGACACCAGATAGCGCGAATCGTTGCCCCAGTGCATCGCGTAGATCTTCGCCAGGTGGCCCCGGAGCGTGCGGCGCGTCCGAAGCTGGATGCGACCGACGGCTTCCAGCTGTGCCGTCGCCTGCAGGATGGACGTGTCGCACACCGCCTTCCTCGCGTCGCGGATCGCATTTTTGAGCGTTTCCGCCTCCTGACGCAGCGCTTCGATTTCGTTCATGCTGTCGCCTGTTGTCGATCAGGTGGTGGTAGTGGGTGGTGACGGTGTACTCACACTACTACGGTTCTACACCTCCTCCTCTCGTGTCGTCACACTCTGTGTTTGGGCCGTCCCATTGCGTGTGCCAATAATTAGTCGCGTTGCGTTGGTTGGGTAGGAGTTTGAGGCATGGAGGGAGAAAGGGAAGAAAAAAGAATACACACGTAAGAGATCGGCTAGCCACTATTGTATTCAGATGATCAGATCGTTAGGCTATAGAGAGAGATGCTGCTAGAACGAACATCACCATCATCATCATCATCGTCATCATCATCGCCCTTTTTCCAGCAGTGTGAACATCACGATCCACCTGTCTCGTTTTCTCTCACTCACTCACTCACTCTCTCACACACACCACAAACCTTATTCACCTTGCCGTGTTTTGCTAATGTTTGCTTTGGCTCGGGCTGCTGGGACTGCTACGGTGCCAGCCTCCTTTGCCTTTGCCTCGCCCGTGCCCACAATCTGACGCGCGCAAGGGGGTGGGGGATGGTGATCAACCTAGAGACACGCACGCACTTGCTCACTCACTCACGCAATGGACGTGGGAAGGGAGAAAATAGGAAGGAAAGGCGGAAGGGGGGCTGTATTTCCTCACTGTGGATCAATTAAACCCCCCTCTCCTGCCGCTGTAGCTCTCAATTGCCCGTCGCCACTGGGCTGAAGGGAGATGGCAGCGGTGTAGGGAAGACGAGACACACTCACACGCACCCCGACTGTATATTGTTGTAGGAGGAGGGAGGGAGGGAGGTGAGGGAGGATGGGAATGCAACACCCTTCCGAAAAGCGCGTAATGGCACTAATCTAGCGATCGACAGCATACAAACTCTCTAACCCTCTCTCGGGGGCGGGAATGGTTGCACTTGTGCTGGAGGGATATCTCCCCCTCTCTTTCTCTCTCTCTCTTTCACGCTGCACCCTTACCGCGGATGCAGCGCGTAAATCGGCCTGACACACTCTATATCCGCTGAGCGGATGCGAACACACACACACAAACACATACACACAATTGGTACATGCACACACACTAGCGCAGTGGCGCGCGCGCGCGCAACACACCTACACGCTTACGCACACTGCGATTCACGCAAAGCCAATTATTAAACCCCGTGCGCCCGCGCCCGCGCGCACACACAGATACTGGTGGATCTTTGCTGCACAGCCTACTTTACACACACATGCACAAATACACCCTTTACACCGTGTATATCACTTCATCACTATCTTCAATGCCGATTATTCGATTTACTTTTCTGCTCCGCCCTGCCAGCAGCCCCCGCTGTAGCACGATTTCGTGAGAGATTATTAAATGTACACACTAACACACACATACACACCCTGTCGGAGATCGAGTTATGGGGGGGAGGGTGGAGTTTCACACTGATTCTAAATATGCTCCAACGATTCCAGGCAACAGCTTTCAGCCTGGAATTAGGACGATGATGTAGATAGTTCACACTCTCGTGACGTTTGGCGAGATGATCATGATCATGATGATGATGATGATAATGATGGTGATGCACTTTTCCGACAGCACCCCTCCTCTCTCTCTCTCCACCACCAGTGGAAATGATGATCAAACAGGGGTTGCTGCTGGTGCGGGGAGCTGGAAAAACAAGAACAATTCGCGTGCGCAAGATACGTGCCTGCTGAGATGTGTGTGAGTGCTGTCTCCGTGTGCGGCCGGGCCACACACTTTTTTCTCTCCCTTTCGGCTGACCGACTGTGTCGGGACGGACGGACCGGACGGACCGATGACGACACCGAGCGCGCGCACACACACACACCGTGTTTCTGTGTCCGTGTGCGCTTGCTGTGTTGCTGCTTTCCGCTGCTACTTGCCGACGGCGACGATTGTCCACCTTTTTTTTCGCTAATGGGACCGCAACCCGCCTGCTCCTCTCTGCTCTTCCGCTTGCACGACGGACAATGATAACGCTACAGCGCGCCGTCCCCGATGACTTACACACTTCCAACGGGCACACCACGGGCGGGACACAGTGCTGCGTGTGTGTAGGTGTACGGGATTCTGGAATGATTTTGAGATCACAATTTTGATACGGTTGCTGTTTTTGCTGTAATATTTGCTTCGGTGTGAGTCCTGTGCTCACCCAGCTGCGTTTTTTCTTCTTCACCCCCCATCAACTGGCCCCGAGATGTGATGATCCGTACCTCTGGGGTAGATGAGCGCACTTCCAGCGCACCACCCTTATCAAACACCGTTTTGGATGCGTGAGCAGCGATGAATAATGGCTGTGTAGAGTGTAGAGAGGAGGAAGTTTTCTCTGTCTTTCCGTCTCCCTCCCGCTCGCTCTCGGTCTTTCGCTCTCTCACTCTCTCACACACTAGCCAGTCGTTCGCCCTTGCGCTTCGACGGTTCCTTCTCCAGGGCGTGCGCAAGCGACTGTGTTTTTTGGCACAGCTTTTCCTTTTGCTGTTCGACACGCGTAAACACAACACAGCACAGCACAGCACGCACGCACGGAAAAACAAGACAATCACACACACATGCGCGCACACACAAACACAAGCCTTGAGTTTTTCACTGCGTTTGTCGAGCGAACTTTTCCTGAAGCCACTTTGCCGTCGCCACTGGACTGTGTGTGCGCGTCGAGATCGAGACTTGCTTTGCTGCGGTGAGCTGCCGTCGCATGCGCGCTTTCTCTCTACCGCGTGCAACACGGCGGGCTGATTTCGCTTGATCGTGCTAGCCGTCTCTTTTTCGCGCGAGCTGGAAGCAAACGTCATACATGCGCTGCAGCCAAGGTGTGTAGAGGTGCGGTTTGCTGAGGCTGGTTCGAATTTGCTTGGTCGGTGATTGTCAAACTTGAATTATACTTTCTTTCTCTTTCGCGCTATTGCTTTTGTAGCATGTCGCGTTTTTTGTTTCATTCTTTCCACAGGCGGCTGGAGCTTATCTCATGCACTTTCACTTTTCTTTAAAATATCCGTTACATTCGTTTGAAGAATAACAGTCTCACAAACAATTCAGCTTAACAAGCCATACTTTCTACAAACTGTAACATCATTACATAGAGCACACAATTTGCACACTTTTTTCATTAAAATGTATTTTTATTATAAAATAACCGCCCAGTTAACGCCCGTACGCAACAGAAGCAAAAAAGCAGCAGCAGAAAAAGCAGCATGGATAATTCTAGGCTTATCTTCCCTCCAGCCTTCCTCGTTCCGCCCGGTTTATGCTTTTTTTTTATCCTCCCATTCGCACGCAACATTACACAAGCAAGGCCAAGGCAGTGGTGGACTGTGAGCAGGGCAGGTCACAGAAGCAAATTCGATTAGCTCGCCCGTCCGGCAGGGTCAGTGCGAGAAAGAGAAAATTGATAATAGTTATCAGCGCGGGGAGTTTGTTTAAAACAACGGTCGACCGACGGCCCTGCCGATAGTTGTTGTTTGCAGCAAGTCGTGTTCGGTCAGCAGTCGCTCGTTGTCTTCATCACCGTTCTTTGTGTCGTATCGTGTCGGGCATTAGACTGACCAAAAGTGTCCCCATTTTGAGTGCCTGCCTTCACTCCGCGTGTGCCTCCACGTAGCACGGCAAGATGGTCGATAAATCCTTTCTTTATCCCTTCCTTGGGGTGATGTTTCTGCTCCTCGGCGGGGCGGAGGTGTACGGTGTGCGCCGCTTTTGGCGTGGCAAAATGTTCCAACAGGATGCACCGAGTCGCTCGGAGCGCTTTCACGCGCAGGCCGCCGTTCCGGATCTTTGGTTCGAGCAGCAGCTAGATCACAACGATCCGACCAATGCGGCCACCTGGCAGCAGCGCTACTACGTGAACGATCAGTACTTTAACGCGTCCGACCCGAACGCACCGGTATTTCTGATGATCGGGGGCGAGGGTGAGGCCACGGCCCGCTGGATGCACGAGGGCGCCTGGATCCGGTACGCGGAAAAGCACGGCGCACTGTGCTTCCAGCTCGAGCACCGGTTCTACGGCAAGAGCCGCCCGACGGAGGATCTGTCGACGAGCAATCTGGCCTACCTGACCTCGGAACAGGCGCTCGCCGATTTGGCCTACTTCATCGTGGCCATGAACGACAAGTACCAGCTCGAGCCGCACCGGCACCGGTGGATCGCGTTCGGCGGTTCGTACCCGGGCTCGCTGGCCGCCTGGCTGCGGGAAAAGTATCCGTCCCTGGTGCACGGTGCGATCAGTTCCAGTGGGCCGCTGCTGGCGAAGATCGATTTCGTGGAGTACTACGA
Organism: Anopheles gambiae; assembly: GCF_943734735.2. Classification (NCBI taxonomy): domain Eukaryota; kingdom Metazoa; phylum Arthropoda; class Insecta; order Diptera; family Culicidae; genus Anopheles; species Anopheles gambiae. The sequence goes on from NC_064601.1 coordinate 92,540,122, forward strand.
CACGGTCACCCGGTCGCTGGAGCGCTACTCGGCCGACTGTGTGCGGGCGGTCAGGAGCGCCTTCCAGCAGGTGGAAACGCTGCTCAAGCACATGATCGGGCAGCGCACGCTGAACGAAAAGTTCCAGCTGTGCGATCCGGTCGAGCGGTCGATCGAGAATCCGCTCGACATTGCCAACCTGTTCGAGGCGATCGCGAGCAATTTCGCCGGCGTAGTGCAGTACAACAAGGACAACAGCCCGCACGCTACCGTGACGATCGACGAGGTGTGTGACGTGATGGTGAACCAGACGATCGGGGCACCTGTGTCCCGGCTGGCCGAGGTGAACCGGATACTGCTGAAGCAGAGCAACACCACCTGTCTGGACTTTGTGTACGACAAGTCGATCGAGGAGATGCGCAACACCTCCTGGGGATCGTCCCAAGCTAGTGGAGGTAAGTGAAGGGTGTCATTACGCCTTTTCTTTCTATTGTCTTCTATTTTTATCGTTTTTTTTGCTCCCCCAGCCCGACAGTGGACGTACCAGACGTGCAACGAGTTTGGATTCTATCAAACGTCCAACAATGCCAGCTCCGTCTTCGGCGACCGCTTTCCGGTGGAGTTCTTCGTGCGCCAGTGCGTCGACGTGTACGGTGCCCGGTTCGGGGCGGAATCGCTTGCACGGGCCGTCTACCGGACCAACACCAACTACGGTGCGCTCGATCCGGCCACCACAAACGTGCTGTACGTGCACGGCAACATCGACCCGTGGCACCGGCTGGGACTGACCGAAAGCAACGACATCCACATGCCCACCATCCTGATCGACGGCACAGCCCACTGTGCGAACATGTACGAACCGAAGGACAGTGATCCGCCACAACTGAAGCAGGCCCGGCTCGAGATCGATACGTTTATTACGAACTTACTGGCGATGTAGTAGATAAGGTTGAAATACAAAACTTTTAGCCCCGAAAAAAAGCCCCCCGACCACTTCTTCTTCCGCACAATAATTTCACACGCACTACTTTGATCGAAATGATGCTACCAACACGGTTGCGAAGGGCGCCTACTGCTTTCTACCCGCGCTTAACGGTTCGTTCAAATTGCAATCCTTTCCCCGGGAACCACCACCACCCTCCCCATCAAGTTGCGTGAACGGTGATTGCTCCGAAAGGCGATTCTGACTTCCGGCGGAATGTTGCGAGCGTGTTTCCCACTGCTCCTGCTGGTCACAGTCCGCCAGCGAAGCGGTATCAACGCACGGATCGATCGTTGGCTGTGCGTTCGGGTCGATCGCGGGACATTCAGCGATTTGGCTCGAGCGTGTCGACCGACCGGAAGCGTGCACACGAATGTCTTCGTTGTTGTTGTTGTTGCGTAGTCCTCCGAGAAAGGTTCCCACGCGGGAATCGGACGTTACCAGTGGTGCTTTGCGCGATCCGTCCCGCCCAATGATTGCCTGCGAGGACAAGCTTTTGGCCAGTTTGGTCGCGGATGTGCTCGGTGTCGGTGGTTTGGAGGGCGCTTTCGACGCCGTCGACTGTTCGTCGTCCTTCGCGGGCTTCAAAATGTCGTCGGGGATTTTAATGTGGAATTTCTGTAACGACCAGCGAAGGTTAGTTATTGCGTCAGCGACCTTGTTACCACAGGGAGGGGATTAAAATTAATCCCCTCTTTGAGGAAGGGCAGTACCAATCGATTGCTACACAAACCACGACCACCACCACCAAATACTTACCTCCGGCACCTTCCACACAAAGATACCGCCATCGCTCGAGCCGGTGACGAGAAACTTGCCGTTCGGGCTGTAACGAGCGGACGTGATGGCACTGGCATGCCCAATACCGACCGCCACCTCCACCCCGAGCTGGTAGTTCCACAGCCGCACGATCTGGTCCGTGCCGGCCGACACAAAGTACTCGCCCATCATGTTCATGTCGATCGCATTGATCGGCCCCGACTTGGAGCCCTCCACCTCGCGCACCAAGCTACCATCGTACGCCTCCCAGTACCCAATCAGCTTGTCCGATCCGGCCGTCAGTATCTGAACGCCGGTCGGGAAGTACTGCGCGGCAATGAACTGCGTGTGGGCGAAGATCACGTGCTTGCGCGTGAGCCGTATCAAATCCCAGATGACGCACGAACCGTCGCGCGACGCCGACACCACCTCCGTGTCGTAGTTGTTGATGTGCACCGACTCGATCGGACCGTAGTGCTCCTTCAGCACCCCGATCAGGCTCTGGACGTACGGGTCGATCTTCCACACGCGCACCTGCCCTTCGATGCCGCCGCTCACCACTATCTTGCCATTGCTCGTCACGGCCACCGACGAGCAGCCCTTGTTGTGTGCGTTCGGGATGGCGTAGATCAGTTTCCCGGACAGCGGCGTAAACGCACGAATGACGCCATCGTTCCACGCCGAAATGATGCTCTTCCCGTCCCGGCTGAACACGATCGACGAGGAGGCAAAGTTGGGCACCACGATGCGCAGCAGCTCCTGCATCTTGGACGTCGACCAGATGCGGATCGATTCGTGGCTGGCCGTGGCAAAGACGAGCGAAAAATTGCTGCAAAACATGAGATGATTCGTTGAAGGTTGTTCGCAAAAGGGCTTTAAAGCTCACTTACTAAGGAAACGCTATATCGTAGACGGCATTCGTGTGGCATGTTTTGAGTAGGCGCAGGCTGGACGAGAAGTTTGCCAGTTCCAGCGAGTAAATCTCACAACCGTTCGTACCGATAAGCAGCGTTTTGCCGTTTCGAATCTGTAGCGATGTAATCACGCCATCGATCTTTGTCGATTGAAGCTGAAAAAATAAGAAATTAGTGAAAAGCTTCCAAACGCTAGAAGCCATAGCCTTACCGATTTCAGCTCCGGCCACGTGGGGCCACGATAATTTTTAAAGTTTCCGTTTCGCTCCTGCACCATATCGATCGTACCGTCGCCAGCGCCAATAATTAACTTCCCGTCCGGCAGCAGCAACAGATCGCGCACCCCGTAATGGTACTTCTCGCAATCCTTGCCCGGTGGTTTCTTGGCATTGTGCTTGCCAAAGCATCCGAGCAGCACCGGCATCTTGTCCTGCGACGGATCGCTCGGATTTGGATTGCAGTTCAGGTTAATCTTCACAATGTCTCCGCTCATCGTGCCCACGTACAGCGTGTCGTCGTTCGGGGAGATGCGCATGCCGGTAAACTCGCGCCGCAGCTTGCCCACCGCCACGTCCTGCACCGTCAGCCGCTTCCGCTCCCGGTCAATGTTCCAGACGCGCAAATTTTGATCCCCGCCCGACACGAACGTGGTGAACCGTTTGTTCAGGCTGGCCACCTTGGTCGCCTCGCCGGTCGTTTCCTTCGTGGCGATCGTGCCACAGATCGCCGTCCGCTGCTCGATATCCCACACGATGATCGAACCACAGTCCTTGCCACCCAGGCTGACCAGGAACTGGTCGTTGGAGGAGAAGCAGAGCGACTGGACCCGCACGCGGTGCAGCTCGTGGCGCGAAATTTCTTTGCGCGTTTCCCAGTCCCACACGATCACGAACGCCCGGAAGCCCATGTGGTTGGATTGGCCCGAGGCCACCATCCGCCCGCTGGTGGAAATGTCCAGCGTGGAGATGGTGTTTGTGTGACCGCGCAGGAACGATTGCTTGTTGGTGGCGCACTCGTAGATGGAAATTTCGTTCCCGAGGGGAAACACCAGATGCCGCTGGTCGGGATGCACCCGCAGTCCGCAGACGACGTGCCCTGGGAAGGGATGGAGAGAGAAAGAGAGAAAACGTTTAATGTATCTACCACTTTGGGAAATGAACTTCCCAAAAAAAAAACCATTACTCACCATCGAACCCAATGATTGCGGAGGGCTCCAGGGTCATCATTTCCGTCGGCTCTTCGATGGACATCTTGGGCGAACAGCTTTCTAGAAACGTTGTCTTGCAAGGGATTAGTGGGAAGAAAAATGGCACAATCCGTAGCACCGGCAACCAAAAGGTATACTGTGCGTGTGCGTGTTTTTGCAATCGCTCTTTGAAGTCGAGGCTAGCCCTGTTTAGGGCACAGACTGGTTGTTGTGAACAACACGCTTACATAGTTACCGACGGGTTGCCAATGCTACAGGTTGGCCTGGCAACGCCCCCTGCCCCCTCCCCACCAATGTGTAGGAATTACTCCATGTACATGCAACAAGTGGTTTTATCAATATTGCTGTCACCGCCCATGTAAAATTATGCTCAAACAGTAAGGATTGGGATTGTGCCCGCCCAACGGGGGGAAAAAACACTAATTTTTTTTGGGGGGCAGAAAATAATGCACAAAGCTAAAGGTTGTGCGACTATTGCGACCAGAATGAGGTTTTTTGGAGGCGTTTACCATTTTCGCAATTTTCAAAAAGTTGTTTTTAACTATGCATTAGTTTCCTCTTTTCACAGTTTATTTTTTCCGTTTTTTGTTGTTGTTGTTGTTCATTATCCTACGTATTGTTGTGTAGTATGCCATGCTTTTGCTTTTCTCTAGCATTCAGTTTTGGGGAACGATCGAGCTGGAGCCTTTTTCCTTGTTTAGTAGATTTTGGTTTGTTTCCTCTCTATTGTAACGCGTTTGTTGTGGTTGGTTTTTGTTTCAGTAATTATTAATTATAATTTTAAAAAATCATAACGATTGGCAAACGGCAAATGTCGACAGAACGCTTCGCTTCGGCACATTCCAGCAATGGCAGTCTCTACTACGGGCCAAACGCAAGCGTGTGTGTGTGGGTGTGTGTAGTACGACGAGGAGCACGAATGGGTGGCCCATGTCATTTGTTTTTGTTCCTTCGTTTTGCTAAGTGTTTATTAGACGAAAGGTTTTCTCTATACTATCCTTTTACGATTTAGCCACTAGAGACTGTAACGGCTTGAGTTTGTGTGTGAGTGAGGGAGAGAAAAGGACTTAATCTTCGTTTTTTTTTATAATCACTATAAGCGCAACGTAAGCTACCGTACTAATCCGCCTGTCCCTGGCGCGTTCCATTGTGTTAGCGTTCAAGAAATTGTGCCTTTTCCTATCGACCAAATGAAGCCGTTGGAGATGTTTAAATTTTGTTAACGCTCAAGCAGCGCGCGTGATTCGCTGCTTTTCCGATGCGTAAACCATTGCGTGCGCGCAGCGTATGCACTTGCAGCGCGCGCAGGTCCTCGCAACAGCTTCTTGGTAGAGAATGTACAGATAAAACGTGTTTTAAGAGTTTGACTTTGTGAGTGTGTGTGTGTGTTTTTGTGTCTGTGCATTGTGTTGACGTTCCTGTATGTTCTTGTTTCTACTCTTGCCTCTCGAGCTATTCTATCGTGTGCTTTTTTCCGAATCGAGCCTATTTTTCCTCCGACTGACTGTAGTGCATTTGTCGTATATTTTTGTTTGTTGTTGAGCTGCATCCCGCGATTTTTAAGCTATCTAAACAAGGTGCATATCGCCCATTCCTGTAGTTCCTCTGATCGTGCGCTCCACTATTTCGTCTGCTTTCGGGTTTTCTCTTTCATATCATCACATTCTACACAAGGCCAAACTTGCAGCTTCTACACTAAATCGAAAGGTTGCGTAAGAGTGGAAATGGTGTGTAACGCGTTGCCGCTTCTTCTTCTTTTTTTTGTTTTGTTTAATCCGCCGTTAACTTCTATTCCCTTGTGTATGCTTCATTTACTTCCAGTTCCAGTTGTTTGGGTGAATTTCCGTGCATTTTCCTTTCCTATTAGATTGCCATTAGGGCTTTTTCTTTGCATTTTGGGTTTCTGCGCTTCTTGCTGCTGCTGCTGCTGCTGTGGTGCTTGTGTTTGCTTGTTCGTGGCATTTCCCGTTGTCCTCTCTCTTTAATTATAGTTAAAGTCTATATAATAGCGCCCACCAATCGTAAGAATAATTAAATAAACGCAACATGTAAGGGTTAGTTTCGAATTTATATATCACTTGAGACAGCGCTGGAAGTACGTCGCGCCAATATAGTTGCCGCGCATCGCTTTGAAAACATTGTGCTCGAACAGGCGCCGGTTGGTTTGCAGCACTTCCGCCGCTTCCCGGTTGAGCGGATCCTCCGGATTCGGTTCCTTTTTTTATGGGAAGGGTGGGAGAGAGAGAGAGAGAAAGCGAACCAATAAGACACGTTAGTTTGGGTTGAACGAGAACAGAGCCAGACGACTCATTTGCACAGCGGAGAGGACAAAGAAAGTGATGTGCATTCTTTTGGCACCAGTTTTGGGGCCGATCACATGCGAGCTTCAAGCCACCAAAGATAGAGAGGGACAGCGTGTGAAAGATGAACCGTTTTCTACATACCAGGAACAAGTACTGCAACCCATAGACGATCGAGTTGATCGTCAACACCGGTTTCCAGTCTTCGCGCAGAATGTTCAGACATACGTTGCCCTCCAGGTCTATGTTCGGATGATAGACCTGAGTTTCGCACTTGACCTTCGGCGGTTCGTGCGGGTAGTTCGGTCCAACCTAGGAGAAGAGGGCGCGTTAGCGTCGAATGGCGTCGTCTCCGAAAGCGCCCCCCCCAACACGGGTACGTACCTTGAAGTTGAACACGAAGCGTCCGCTCTTGTAGAAACCCTCATCCGGGCAGATAATCAGCTTGAAGTTGAGCAAATCGTCCGGGTCCGGGAACTCGGTGGCACATGTTTTCGGCAGGTTTAGCTCGTTGATATCTGTTGGAAAAGGACACACAGTTTAGCTTCGGTTGGAGCGTGAAACCCCTCCCAAACAATAACCCCGGCATAGCATACCCTTGGTGATGCGAAGCTGTGCAGCAGTGAAAGTTTTCTTCTGTCCTCCGGCCTTCGGCGTTGCTTCACCATCTTTCTTCTGTTGTTTGAGCGAGAACAGTTTAATCATCGCTGATGCGTCGTTTGCACACTAGGCGTGAAAGGGACGGGACAGAAGGTGATACACACACACACGATCACGCACGGCACACGCACAGGCAGCTCCCAGAAACAGGACGACGGAATTCCGCTACGGGGTTTGTGCGCTGCTGCTGGTTCGATCGCGCTTTGTTGTTGGTGGTTTTGGCGATGGGGCTGCTGGTGCTGGTGCTGCTGCTGCTGCTGCTAGTTCCGTCGTAACACTTCGCATACAACCAAAGGGTCACAGTTCATTCAGGAGGTGGGGAGTGTAGGAATAAGCACGGCTGCTGTGTCGGTTACAACCACTTACGCCGAGTGCCACCGAGACGTCGCAATGTGGCGGTGCGCTTGCTGGTTTGCAAACACGAACACAAATTAAACGATGCGTATATTTACGAATTTTTAGATAATATTTTCACTATTTTCTAGCGTTTTGCTAAATAGACATTTTTGTTGTGACAGCGCTACGCCCCGTACAACATAGTGGGGGTTTTTGACGTTCGAATATCGCTGCATCACGCTCATTATCTCTACCTATCCTTTACTCGCCTAAAGTGCTCGTTTCAAAGTGAGCGTTCGTGTCCCTCTCTCCCACTACACTTCGAACGATTCGTCCACCTTTTTCCATACGCCTGTCGTTGTGATGGTGACAATTTACCGAGGTGTGTATGTTCTCGCTCGTTATGTCATTCGCGCATATGGACGCGTGAAGAAACGCAAACAAACTTGTTGGTTGACTAAATTTAATGTGCGCAATTTTGTTCAATTACAGTGGAACGTCGTTTATCCGTGCAGCTCGGGATCGGGCATTTGTCGGTTAATCAATTTGCACGGATAATGGTCCAAGAAATGTCAAATTCATATAAAAATTAAATAATCCACTAGTTTTATGATTAATTCACCTTGAATCAATCGATAAATCGTTAGTAGAATATTATTTTAATCAATAACTATAGGTTTAACAACTGGTCATGAACAAAAATAAATTTCGAAAACACCACTAGACTCTACAGAGCTGCACAAAAATTCGGTTCATATTGCGATTATTTGAATGATTTTAATTGTTTAACATATACACAAAATAAATTTCATGTTGTTCCTATACAACCTACATAATTACATTGACAGATAAAATCGCACATAAAAAGCCACCAATCAGCTGATGCAATAGCGGAATTTGTATGTGCAAGTGAGACGGCGGAGCACAGGTGCTATAATGGCAAACACATAGAATGTAGTACCCCGTGGGGTCAAAGCAGTTGCAGGAGTGGTGGAATGTATTTATTTTTTTGCCATTTAAAGTTGTCCACCAACTTAATTGCACACCAGCGCGAGCTTCAAATCCCTCGCAACGCCTTTCAAAAACGCTGGCCAGCAAGAGAAAATCGCACCGATTTTTAGCGTTCAAGAGCTCGCGAAACCCGGTGTTTGCATTTCGGGCTGTTTACGCTCCCAAGTTAAGCACTCAAACGTGTCACGGCTCGTCCTAATTGATCGAGCAATGGGAAATATTTTTTCTTCTTCTTCTGGGATATGTTTCGCATGCCTTTAAATTGCTTTTTTTTGTAAATGATTTATTAAATTTTGACCCGCATCTTTTCAGTGCTTTACACGAATATAGAGACAAAAAAAGCAAAACGGTTGAGTTTGTTCGTCGATTACTCGATTTTTGGCGATGAAACCGTTGCGAGAGAGACAATTGTGTAACCGCGGCTGCATCAATCGCACTCTCTCTTTCTCCCAGCCTGTCTGTTTGAAGTGTTTTGTTTTGGTTGCCGTTCCCGCCAAACTACAGGCAGAAAAATCTGCAACGTTTTCGCAATTCGCGACAGTTCCTGTGAAGAATTGCTGGCCGAAGAGCTACGGTCCACGTCCAGCTGCGTGTACCATAACGAAACGGAAGTGTGCAAGTGAGCACAATGGAGGACGACCAGGCGTTTCGTGCCAAATACCAAAAGTGCAAGTACCGGGTGAAACAATGGGAAAAAGAGTTCAGGAAAAAGTATGGCCGTATTCCATCAAAGGTAAAGTGTGGCCCGAAGTGAATCTGCATTTCAATAGGTAGGACAGGTGATTCTATCTTTGTTTCTCTATCTCTCTTTGCCTTCAGCTGGATATTCGCGAATCACCGAGCGAGATTAGAAACTCGTACAAACTGTACTACCAGCTGAAAACGAACCTTTTGAAGCACACCCTGTTGGATGCGCTGGATGATGATGATGATTTCGATGGCTCACTGATATCCCAAGAAGCGAGCTTTTCTCAGGATGTTTCGGGTGATGTTTCCGGTCTGCTGCTGTCTTCCGGCACGATCCTCAACGACAGTGCACTGCTGGAACGAAGCTCCTCCATGAGCAGCTTGCTAACGAAACCGATCGCAACCGCCCAACCGTCCGACACGCACTTCGAGGCGGAAAAGCTAGATCAACACAATCTGGTCGCCTGGCAGGGCGAAAAAAGCCGGAAAGCGGTACAACCGACCAAACCGGCCGAACCAATCGAACCACCCAAACCGGTAACGTTGAAGGGCATCACGCTGTTGCCCAAATCGACCGCCCTAATCCCGAAGCGCAATCCACGCAAATCGATTTCGCGCAACTCGTTCGGACCATCATCTCAGGGTAGCTCGACGAACGGAACTGCCCCGAAGATGGTTCTTCCCGATCTGGAAACGCTACTGACGGCAAAATCGAAGGAGCTAGAAAGTAATGCAACGAAGGTGGAGGAAAAACTGCCCGCCCCACCGTTGGTGCCGACGCAAAGCGAACCAATCAATCAGCTGGATGAACGGTGGATCAATCGTCTGTCAGGTGGAACGGGTGACAGTAATGTCACAACCACCGATGCCCGTCCATCCAGCGAACGTCCGACTCCCACCAACTTTGGGCTGCGTAACGTCAACGTGGCTTCGCTGGCATCGGCAACCAGCTTCGGCATGTCGGCCTTAAGTATGACCGATAAAGCCGGCGGCACTGCCGTTGTTTCACCGCAGGCAACGGCGGCAGCGGCCCGAATTGGCGTTCAAAATACCGCATACGATGCGGCGATACACTCCGACTCGGATGGGGTGGTAGAAAACTCGGAAGACGAATCGGCTACAAAAACGTCCCCGGGAATGCTGCACATTGCCAAGAAGCGTAAAATATTCACCTCCATTAACCGAAGTCCGGTGGAGCGGGTGGAAGCGAAGCAACCGAAACCGTCGATAGAGACGAACAATGTGCTGCCGGTTGAAAGCAAGGACGTCGAAAATCAAGACCCACGTGGTGTAGCAGAAGAGGCGGAACAAGGCGCCACTCCGAAGGGAGCGCCCAAAAAACGAGTTCAAAAGCGGGTCTCGAAAGCGAAACAGGTTGCAAAGAAGATGGTAGAAAAAGCGAAAACAGTCGTTGTGCCGAGGGCACGATCCTCGCGCACCAATGCGCGCAAAGTGGCCACGTACAAGGAGGTGCCCCTTGCGGACGGTGTGCAGGATGAGATGGAGCACGAATTTTCCGCCGACGATGAGGATAAAGATCCGGATTATAAAGAGCAGCTAGAGCGGGAGAGCCGGGGTTTGCTACCGGCGGACGGTGACGATCCGGAGTCCGATCAGGAAGAGGAGCCGAAGCCGAAAAGCGCACCGGCGAAACGAGTAAGCCGTGCGCGATCGGCAACCGGCGTTCCGCGGAAACAGCCAACGAAAGTGAAACGATCGACGACGAGGAAATCGACCACCGTCTCACCGAAGCTTAGTCCCGGCTCATCAAAACCTACATCGCAGAGGGGACGGAAGGCGAAAAAGATCACCAAGCGCAAGATGGATGTTGATGGGGAGGAGGAAGAGGCCATACCGGAAGCGGAACAGCCACAAGAGTATGTGCCCGAGTTTGGACTGGCTCGGCTGAAAAGCATCCCACGGCTCGATATCAACGAGCTGGTCCGCGATACGAAACTTGCGGACAGTTTCATCCTCGGTGTCGCTGGTTCGGCGGCGGAAGGACCCAGTTCCAATGGGAAAACTCGCACCACAGTCGCCGGTAGCACAAAAGAGACTGCGTTGCGCAAAAAGATGGCAGCAGGGAAGCTGAACGAAAACTTTGTGCGCATTGACATCCGCAAGAAGGTGTTTGTGAAGGGGAAGAAAACGATCAACTATAGTCGGTACAAGAAGTCACAGTGGAAAGCGAAGAAGGCAGCCGCACTGACCGGGCCGGAGATGGATATGCGCGGGTGTGATGGCGGTACGCTAACCTGCTTCCAGTGTGGCGGCACCGGGCACATGGCGTTTCAGTGCAAGAAACCGCTGGAGGACAAGCTGCTGCCGTACGATGCGGACACGATCGAAGAGTCCTCCTTTCCCACGCTGGAAGAGGCGGAAGCGATGGCCAATTCGCGAACGCTTGCGGTACACTCGAACCGCATCGAACGGCTTCCACCAGTCGCCAACCCGGTGTGGAAGGAACAGGAGCAAGAAGACCTTCCAGCGGAGGAACAAGTCGGCGAACCTGGAAAGGAAGAACCTTCCACGCTGCCGGTGGAGGACGACTTAGACGAACCGATGGAGCAGGAAAGCGATGAGCACCACCAGGAAACGGAGCAGAGTGCAGCGGCGTCACAACCGGCTGCACCAGCCTACATTGGGCACAAAATACCGGAAGAGTTCCTCAAACAGTCCGGCCTGTTGGAGGTGACGGTTTCGGGCGGGTTCAAGGGTACGGTAGAACCGCTTTACCAGCAGCGGGGCGATTGTACGCTCCCGCCGACACCGCCGGAAGTGTTCGAAGCGTTACGTATGTTTGGCCACCAAAGCTTCCGCCACGGGCAGGAGCGGGCGGTTATGCGTGTGCTGTGTGGGCTGTCCACCCTGGTCACGCTCAGCACGGGTGCGGGCAAATCGTTGTGCTATCAGCTGCCGGCGTACCTGTATCGAAAGAATCGTAGCTGCATCACGCTGGTGATATCTCCGCTCGTGTCGCTGATGGAGGATCAGGTGCATGGGATGCCGGACTTTTTGAATGCTCACTGTTTGCACACGAACCAAACGCCCAAGTAAGATGCTTTGTTGATGAGGGAAAGCAGTAATTAAACACATTTAATTGGCAAATTTTCCACTCCGCAGGGTTCGTGATCGTACGATGCAAGCGATAGCGGCTGGCGAAGTAGATGTGCTGCTGATCTCACCGGAAGCGGTCGTATCGGGTGAAAAATCGACCGGGTTTGGTTCACTTTTGCGCCAGCTGCCACCGATCGCCTTTGCCTGTATCGATGAAGCGCATTGTGTGTCCCAGTGGAGTCATAACTTCCGTCCAAGCTACCTCATGATTTGCAAGGTAAGCGAATGGCTGAATCGTGGTACAGTCATCAACTCGAACGACTCAGTAACATGCCCGTCATGAGTTCAAGCCTGTAATTTGACCGTCCCCACGTAGCAAAAATTTGACTGATGATAATCCATTACCACGCACAGCCGGCTGGATGGATAAAGTCTCGAAAGCCTGTATGGATAGGCCCGGCATGTCCGCCTAGGATGTTACGCCAAATAGAAGAAGAAGAACGAACGAACGGCTGTGAAAAGACTGAATTATCCTCTTCTAATTGGTGTCCGCTTTTTCTCAACAGGTTCTAAAAGAAAAGCTTGGCGTTAAAACGATTCTGGGTCTTACCGCAACGGCCACCGTTCAAACAAGGCAAGTCGGGGGGAAATTACTGTTACAAGCTTTAAAAGGTTATTTGTTTGATTCGACCCTCATCCATTTGCAGGCAAAGCATCGTGTCCCATCTCGCCATACCGGACGGAGTACAGGGAATCATTAGCGATATACCGCTGCCGGACAATCTGTTGCTGACCGTGTCGCGGGACGCCAACCGGGACGTGGCACTGGTGGAGCTGCTCCAGTCGGAACGGTTCAGCTCGCTGCAATCCATCATCGTGTACTGTACGCGGCGGGACGACTGCGAGCGGGTGGCAACGTTTATACGCACCTGCTTCCAGGATGCGGCACGCGCTGCCGCTGCCGCCAATGCGCACAAGCGCAAACGGCTCAACTACGTGGCGGAACCGTACCATGCGGGTATGCCGGCGTCGCGCCGTCGCACCATACAGAACGCGTTCATGAGCGGGGAGTTGCGCATTGTCGTCGCGACGATTGCGTTCGGCATGGGCATCAACAAGGCGGACATACGGGCGATCATTCACTACAACATGCCGAAGAACTTCGAGAGCTACGTGCAGGAGGTGGGTCGCGCGGGCCGCGACGGGCTCCTGTCGCACTGCCATCTGTTCCTGGACGGCAAGGGTACGGACCGGAACGAGCTGCGCCGCTTCATTTACGCCAACTCGATCGATCGGCACGTGATCCGGAAGCTGCTGCAGAAAATCTTTGTCCCGTGCGCTTGCGCCAAGATTCTCACCAACAAGTAAGTTTGTTTAGTTTCCGTTCGTTTTATTAAAGTAGCGCAAAACAAGCATTTATTTCTCGCTTTTGCAGAGATTTGGCACTGGAGTTGCGGGAGGAATTGAAGGCAGTGAACGGTATCGATTGGGACGATGATTTTGAGGAGCTTTCGACGGCCGATGGACGCACGCAAGCTGATGGTGGTGGTGGCGGTACGCGCAAGCGTCTCTGTCCGGGGCATGAAATATGCTTCTCGATCGAGGCCACCGTTCAGCAGCTGGATATTCCGGAGGAAAATATTACCACCTTCCTGTGCTATCTGGAGCTGGACGAGCAGCGCTACATACAGGCGCTCAGCCCGGCGTACACGATGTGCAAGGTGATGTCGTACGGGGGCGTGCGGCCGCTGCGCCAGGCAGCGAAAGAGTGTCCACCGCTGGCGATGGCATTTGCGCTCGATCTGAAGCGTGGCATTTCGCATGCCACCTCGACAGCGATCGAGTTTCCGGTGATCGACGTAGCGTCCGCCATCGGTTGGGACAGCGGCGTCGTCAAGTATCAGCTGAAAAATCTCGAATGGACCACAGGTATACCCGACGGGGGATTTGAACGCTAAATGTGCACAAAATGACATTTAGCATCCTTTTATCCATCCATCCTATTTTTAGTAAATAACGTACGCAAACGCTCGCCACTGTCGGTGACGTTCACTGAGCTGGGATTTCGAGTGCGCGCACCGGGCGATTTAACCGACGAAGAGCTGGACCACGCACTAGACGGGCTGTACGAGCGCGTTACGCACCAGGAGCGAACGCAGCTGGCCCAGCTGCAGTACATCTCGGACGCGCTGAACTCGGTCTGCTTCAACACCATCGGGCCGGTAAGTCGAGCCGACTGTCCCACCGGACCCTCGGACAAACTGAAAACCATCGTGCGGGAGTACTTTACGACGGACATCAGCAAGGAGCAGATAGAAATCGTCCCGGAGGTAAGCATCATGCTTTGGAAGCGCTCCAAACCACTAGTTGTAACTGTAATTCCTCTCCCTATCCAGCCCGATGACACAACGGACGAGCAGCTTATCAACGACATTCGCACGGCGATCTGCCGGTATCCGGAGAACAACTTTACCGGCCGAGCGATTGCCAGGCTGTTCCACGGTGTGCAAAGCCCCAACTACACGGCACTGGTATGGTCGCGGTCCAACTTCTGGCGCGCGTACACCAAAACCGACTTCAATCGCATCGTGCGCCTAGCCAACGCGGAGATTGTACGCATGAGAACGTGAACGTGGCGCAAAACGCAAAATAAAAGTGCAACGAGATGTTTAATTTCAAATTTTCAAAACAGTGCGTTCAAACGGTGAAAGAAGAAAAGGTAACTGAACGGGTGCGCCTCGCAGTCAACGCTTCGACCGCGGAGTGTAAACCTACGATGGATCTGTCAGAAGTGCGACCAAACTCTCGAATGCTCTCGTCGGAAGGGAGAAGGGGTGAAAACAACGTTATTGTTTCGAAGAAAACTACATTATTCATAGCCCACCGCTGGTCGGAGAGCAGTAGTAGTTCGGTCAGGAAGATTTTGCGACGCGAGGGTGTTGTTGCACCGTTAATCAACCCCTCCCGCCCCCATCCCGCTGCCAGGTGCGTACGGAAGATTCCATCCAGAACCGTTTTCTTCGCTCCCAAACCTTCTCCCCGCAGCAGAAAGAGGTGGTGTGTGGTCTCACCACCCTTTGGGCTGCGCGTGTGTGTTTGTGCGGAGGGCGCGTGTGCGTGAATGTGTTGTTTCTTATCAATTGTCAAACAGTGGAAAAGCAACCACCACCAGGACCTGGCACCAGCAGCAGCATTAGCAGCAGCACAGTTTTCGTACACTTCTCGGCCCGCACGGTCATAAGCTCGCGTGTGGTTTACGGGCTTCCGGGAGGGGCATTTGGACGGGTGGCGTGTGTTGTACAAAGGGTACAGGGTACGGAATCTGGCTCTCGGCGTGGTACAGATACGGGCCATTCGGTGTGAAAATTCTGCCAAAGTGTTGGAAAATCGTTGCGTAGCTGTAGACGCGCAGTGTGCAATAGCAGTGTAAGCATTAGTAATAGTAGTGGTGGTGGTGGTGGTGGTGTGTTGTGTTGTTGGTGTATGCCATTCTCGCGGACGGCTAACGGGGTTGCACATTAAGGAACAACCCCTTTCCCCTTGCACACGGCGTACGAGTGCAATTGCTCTAAAGAAGGTGACCGCGTGTGTTGGTTTCTTCGCGCTGTTCGGGCCCAAGGAGAGGGAGCGCGGATTGATCAATCAACGGAAAGGTGCGTCATAGTTGGCTGGGATTTTCGGTGTGTGTCATCCCACAGAAGAGCATTCACGCTAAACGTCGTTGGCAGTGGTTAGAAGCCGTGGACCAACGACGACCGACCAAAACCCCCTTGTGGGAGGAAATTTCTCGATTGCTCTAGAGAAGAAGAAGAAGAAGCTGATGGGACCAACATTGCGGCGGGACTGTGATGGTGAGCGAAGCGATGGGTTCCGATCGACCGAGGCGATGCTTGCTGGAAGAGAGCTGCTCGGTGTCCTTGGGCTGGCTGGCCAAGCCTCGAGCAAAAACACCTAAGCAGGCCAAGGATTTAACAACTTTGTGCACAGAGCAGCCAGGGCAATGACAAAACGCGGATGGTGCCATCCAGCACTCTAGTATCCGTTCCCCTGAGAAAAGACGTAGCCGTAAGGAAATGGTTTCGCGTTTTCTCTTTGCATCCACACATATCAAACGATGCGATAGTGTACGCGGACATAAATTGACCCCGATGAGTTGGTATTGGCCGCAGATTGAATCTGGGACGCTCTGGCCGACACACACATACACACATACGTACACACGTGTCCATCGTGTGCGCTCGGTGGTGTTGCTCCCGGTCCGTCCCTTTTGTCCCATATAAAGCAGCGCACTTTTACGGGTTGGTTTGTTACATCTTCCCATATCTCGTGTGTTCTTCTCCAACCCCTTAAGCAGTATGTGTGTGTGTGTGTGCGTGTTCTCTCCTGGTATGTGTCCCAGCTCGCTCGCTCTAATACCGGTGGGGCGAACGGAAGCAACGAAGTGTCCGCACGGGGGTGGTGTGTAGGAAACAAGCGTCTCTCTTTGTCGCGTGCGCTCGCTCACGAAGCAATCTCAGCAGTATCTGCTGGCTGCGTAGAGGTGTGGTGTAGTGGAAAGGGGTGGTTGGTTGGATGGGGTGGCATTTTCACCCGCGCGCGTACCGAGTGCAAGAAGAAACAATTTTGCACTCGGTACACCCCGATGGTACGGCCACACACGCGAGAAACACACGCGGGCGAGGTTCGAAAGGGAAAGAACACAAAGCAAAGTAGCGCCGATGGGCGGATAAAACGCGATAGAAAGAGGAAGAAGCCAACCAGATGGGACATGTGCACGCGGCTTCTCGAGCTACAGGGCCACTGTTGGAGTGTGTGTGCGCTGTTGGTGGCGTGAAGAAAAAAGTCGAATAGCTGTGCAAAATGAAATGAACTTTAATGGTGGACTGTGTCAAAGGTCCGGTTCTTAGCCTAGTGGGTGAGACAGGATGGGTGGTCAGCAATGGCTCGTAAGTTAACACCACCCCCCTCAAGCGAAAAGAACGCTCTTACGTCAGCTGATGGTGTGCGAGCCACGCTATGTTGATGAATCGCACAACAAACAATCCGCCGCCTCGATGTGGGGGGAGGCCCCAGAGCGTTGGTAGCCAAGACGACCACGGGGAAAAGTGCACGCTTTGCTTCAATTTTCGTATCAGGAAGTGCTGCTCAGTGCAAATAGATGACAGCGTAAAACATGCGTAAAACATACCATTCACTGGAATCATGAAGATACGGCTTCTTCGGCGAAAACACACCACACCCGTAAAAGAACAAAAATGGGAATTCCGGGGATAAATGAACGAAGATGAGGTAGCAGCTACATGATCGTAGCAGGTTTTGCTAATTTGCATATCTTTGTTTGAATTCCTAGTAAGTGTAGAAATATGAGGCAGGGAGGGTGATAAAACTTGAACGTTATCAATTCGGCGTACCTCCAAAATTGAGCACAAAGACCAGAAGGAAAGAGGAGTGGGTCGTTTTAGGTGATTGTTCGGTTCTCCGAAAATGGGGTCACTGTGTATTTCTAACCGTGTGTGATCAAGACGAGAGCGATAGAGCTGTTCGTCTCTCTCTTTCTCTCTCTCTTTGTGTTCTTGTTATCGTTTTTCCAAGGAACAAGGATAACACAATGACAGGGACAAGGTAAAACACGCTTGCTATATTCCCGGGATAAACTAATGAGTGGATGGAAATATTGCTGTCAAAGTGGCGCAGTTAGCTAGAAGTAGTAGTTGCACACGGCCTTCTCGCCTCAGAGACACTAGAGGACTAGGGCACCCTAAAGGGGATGTAGCGCGCTTCGATGCTGTTAGTTTTATTTGCTTTGATCGTACATTTTTCTGCGTCAAGTTTTGCTGAAACGTTTCGCAAGTCATCTTGTGTAATTCCTTAACAAAAGAAGAACATTAGTGTAAGATACTCATTGGGGCAAATTGTTTTAAAAAGAGTGCGCTTAGCAGGAACCGCTAATCAATTGTAGCTGATTGAATATTTATAGCCGCTGAGAAGATAGAAGCAACGATCTTTCGGCGAGTCAATGTGGAGGGAGGTTTCCATTGACCGCGAACTAATCTGGTCAGCCTTCGACTGCAAAAAAAAAAAAAGACTCGTGGTGCCTCATGGAGAATCGCAATATGGGTACCGAGTGGTGCTCGCGCAAAAGTCGCGTATACGTGTTTGATAATGCGTCATTCTACGATACGTCGAACTACGAACTTAGTTAGGATCAAAACCATATCTAACTGCGCAGTGTCATACAGCGCTACAAAGTAGAATTGACTAAGGATATGTCAAAATGTCAAACCATAAAAGGATGTCAGTTGCATCTTTTACGAGAATTTGTTATAATGTACAATAAGAAGCTGGAAGGGAGTAAAGGACCCGATGCAAAGTATTGCAATCAAATCGCAAGGTCCTCCCCACCACTCCTTCAACCTCTTCTTTGTAGGCACTTCGCCTGCTCGAGGTGTAACTGTGTGTATGT